>NC_089581.1:108100809-108400809 GCF_019320115.1 Miscanthus floridulus | reverse complement strand
CTGGTTGTTCACGATACACCAAATCTGATTTGAGTTGGATACCTCGAGGTTCTATTCTTTCCTCCGGAACACGCAAACATTTCTTGAGGTGTGATACATGGAAAACTGGGAAAACTGTACTCATTGTCTCAGGTAACTCCAACTTGTAGGCTACCGGACCTCTTTGTTCCAAAATCTTGTATGGTCCTACGAATCTCGCGGCAAGCTTTCTTCGGATTCCAAACCTTTTCTTCTTCATTGGCGTGACTTTCAGATAAACATAATCACCAACTTCAAACACAAGAGGTCTCCTTCTTTTGTCTGCATAGCTTTTCTGACGTGATTGGGCAGCTTTCATATTCTGCTGAATAATATGAACTTTCTTCTCGGCTTCTTCTACAAAGTCAATGCCATAATACCTTCTATCTCCAGGCTCGATCCAATTCAATGGTGTTCTACATTTTCTGCCATATAAAGCTTCGAATGGGGCCATCTTGATGCTTTCTTGATAGCTATTATTATAAGAAAACTCAGCTAATGGCAACCATGACTCCCATGATCCCTTGGAAGACAATACACAGGCTCTTAACATATCCTCCAAAACAGCATTTACTCGTTCAGTCTGACCATCTGTCTGAGGATGATACGCGGTACTGCGAATCAAACTAGTTCCTAAGCCTTTGTGTAAATGTTCCCAAAAATGAGCCGTGAACTGTGAGCCTCTATCAGATACTATGGTCATTGGTATACCATGCAACCTCACAATTTCTGCGATATACTTCTCGGCATATTGAGGTGGTCGATAATCTGTTTTGACCGGCAAGAAATGAGCGGTCTTGGTAAGACGATCCACAATTACCCAAATCGAATCATGTCCTTTTTGAGTAGTGGGCAAACCTGTGATAAAATCCATACTGATATCGTCCCACTTCCAACTAGGGACTGATAAGGGTTGCAACATACCGGCAGGTTTCATGTGAATGGCTTTCACTCGACAACATGTGTCACATCTGGCAACATATGCTGTAATTTCTTTCTTCATTTTGGTCCACCAATAACGAGATCTTAGTTCTTGATACATCTTATTACTTCCGGGATGGATAGATAGCTTAGAAAGGTGAGCTTCATCCATGAGTTTATTCCTAAGCTCTCGATCCTTGGGAACCACAAGACGGTCGTCAAACCACAACACGCCCTGTTCATCCACTTTAAAGTGTTGAGACGGCTTTTCTTTTATTTTCTCTTTGATGTGGAATATCCCCTTGTCAGTTTTCTGACCTTCTATTATCTTACTCTCCAAAGAGCAACTAATCTGAATACTATTTAACACAGCAGGATGCATTAGATCGAATCCATCTTCAAGTAATGGCTGCACAGTCAAGTAATGTGACTTCCTGCTCAAAGCATCTGCCACTACATTGGCTTTACCAGGATGATATTGCACATTCAAGTTGTAATCCTTTGATCAATTCCAACCATCTACGCTGTCTCATGTTTAGCTCTGGTTGGGTAAAGATATACTTAAGACTTTTGTGATCCGTGAAAATATTGCACACATTACCAAGTAGATAATGTCTCCAAATTTTTAGGGCGTGCACAACTGCAGCAAGTTCAAGATCATGTGTTGGGTAGTTGACCTCGTGCTTTCTCAATTGACGTGATGCATAAGCTATGACTCTTCTTTCTTGCATAAGAACACAACCCAATCCTAGTTTTAGATGCGTCGCAAAACACATCAAATGGTTTCTCGATATCTGGTTGTGCTAGAACAGGAGCAGTGGTCAACAGTTTCCGCAAAGTGTGGAAAGCTGCTTCACACTCTTCTGTCCACACAAATTTATGATCCTTCTGAAGGAGGCTTGTCATCGGTTTGGCGATCTTCGAGAAATCTGGTATAAAGCGACGGTAATAACCCGCTAGTCCTAAGAAACTTCTAATCTCAGGAACTGAGGTCGGTGCTTTCCAATTCATAACTTCTTGCACCTTACTTGGATCGACTGAAACTCCATTCTCTGACAGAATGTGACCAAGGAAAGAAACTTCCTTCAACCAGAATTCGCATTTGCTAAACTTAGCATACAATTGATGATCTCTAAGTCTGGTCAAGACAGTTCTTAGATGCTCTTCGTGATCTTTCTCGTTCTCGGAGTACACCAGAATGTCATCGATGAACACTACCACAAACTTATCCAATTCTGGCATGAAAACTGTATTCATCAAAAACATAAAGTATGCGGGAGCATTTGTCAAGCCAAAAGACATGACAAGATACTCATACAACCCATATCTGGTGGAAAATGCAGTTTTTGGTATATCCTGTGGCCTAATCTTAATCTGATGATAACCGGATCTCAAATCTATTTTTGAGAACACCTTGGCCTTGGATAATTGGTCAAACAGAACATCAATATGTGGCAAGGGGTACTTATTCTTGATGGTCACAGCGTTGAGTGGTCTATAATCTATGCACATTCTCAACGTGCCCTCTTTCTTCTTTTTCACAAACAAAGCGGGACATCCCCATTCAGACTTGCTTGGCCGAATAAACCCCTTTTTTGACAATTCTTCTAATTGCTTCTTTAGCTCAGCTAACTCATCTGGAGGCATCCGATAGGGTCTTCTTGAAATCGGAGCTGTTCCAGGGACTAGCTCAATTCCAAACTCAATCTCCCTATCTGGCGGAAGACCAGGTAGCTCATCCGGGAATACGTCCAGGAATTCACACACTACCGGAATCTGATGAATAGGAATGACTGCCGTAGCACATGTAACACTTATAAGGTCTGTTCTCCGAGGCAATGGTACTTGGAAAGTACCCTCACCCAGGGGATCCTTAAGGGTAAGTACTCGACTTCCCGCATCTATGACTGCTCCCCAATCCTTCATCCAATTCATCCCTATAATGACATCCAAGACTAACCCAGGCATAACTATCAAGTTCACTCGGAACTTCCTGCTACCTAATTCAAGGGTTGCCCCTCGAACCATCCGGTTGGTCAAAACATCAGCCCCTGCTGAACTTATACGGTAACCATAACCCAATTCTGTGCATAGTTGTTCATGTTTCTGTGCAAATGCTTGACTCATAAAAGAATGCGATGATCCAGAATCAAATAGAACAACTGCAGGGTTTTCATTGACAGTAAACTTACCAGCAGTGATGGGCTCTCCCTCTGGAATTTCATCCACTGTTGTACTGTGCACTCTAGCATTATAAGTCTGCTGCTTCTTCTTGGGAGGGTACGGACAAAACTTCGAGAAATGACCGAGTTGATCACAGTTATAGCAGGGTCCTCTTACTGTCCCGGCAGATCCCACAGCTCCCTTGGAACTGCCTTGTACCGCAGTTGCGGCTGCTTTGTTGGGTTGTACTGCCATCTTGTACGGCTTTTGAGGTCCACGGAAATTCTGACTTCTTTACTGAGGTGGCCGGAATCTAGCACCAGGTGCCGATGGGCGATATGGAGGACGACCTCCCATAGGTGCTCTAGCTTGCGACGGCCCACTTTCAAAGGCTCTCTTGCGTGTCTTGGCTGCGGTACTGGCGTTGTTATTCTTCTCCTGCTTCAGACAGTCGCTGATGAAGTCATTGAATCTGACGCGGTTGTTGGTACCAACATGCTTCATCATTTTTGGATTGAGACCCCTCTTAAAACTGGCTATCCTTTTGGCATCTGTGTCAACCATGTTGGGAGCATAGCGACACAAGTTGTTGAAGGCATGCAGGTATTGTGTTACGGTCTTGGTGCCCTGGTTCAATGCCAGAAACTCTCCCAACTTCATCTCTGTCAGCCCGGGTGGAATATAGACTCCACGGAAGGCCTCCGCAAACTCTCTCCAAGAAATCTGAGCATTTGGAGGGAAGGTGGTGCGATGGTGCTTCCACCACATTCCCGCCGGTCCCTGCAATTGAAGTGCAGCATACTCCGTTTTCAGAACCTCAGTCATCCTCAACACACGGAATTTATCTTCCATCGTGTTGATCCATTCCTCAGCATCGAGTGGCTCTGTTGCTTCCTTGAATACTGGCGGTCTGGTGTCCATGAAATCTTTGAAGCTGCTATACTGGTTCACTCCCATGCCACCACCTTGATTGTTACCACGTTGAACGTTGTTGGCGATGGTTCGCAGAAAATCTTCCATGTTCTTCTGGGATTGTTCCGCATTGGGCTGACTCCCGAGCAGCTGTGCGAGAAACATCTCGGGGGTGAACGGGGGAGGAGGTGGTAAATGCGGTTCATGAGGAGGCTCATTGTTGTTGCCGAGGTTTCCACCACCACCACCAGTCCCCGTACCGTTAGCACCGGGCTCAGCGGCTTCATACGTGGTTCGGCGAGTGTTTGTCATCTGCATATTTCAGCAACAAGTAACGATTGAGTGAAGCTGTAATAATTGCGAGTGCAGAAAAACTTATGCCGTACTGAATTTACTGGAGAGAATAAATTCATACAATAAAACAGAGGCACAACAATCGCATTCCAATTAAAACAACAGCACTTAATCGAATTACTTAAACGGCAAACATCGCGTCCATACAATCACATTGCCAGCATACATACACTGGACTTTTTATGCGTTCAGATATCGCATTCAAAAATCAAGTTCCAACCACATGCCAAGTCTCATACGTTCGAAGCAACATACGATAGATTACATGCCAACAAAGAAAGGTCATCGCGACAAGACCTAGATACTAGCGCAAAGCAACTAGCCTACTCCTCGGGGCCATCGTCGGGATCGGAGACGTCACCATCGCCTCCAGGTGAAACTACAGGCTCGTTCTGGTTGTCGTCGTCGATGTCCATGCCAGCGGCGTTCGGTGGAGCATATGGGCCAACCCCATTGTAGAGCGCGTGAAACTCCTCGTGCAAGTTGCCGTTGTATTCCTCTAGCTCATCGACTCTCTGCAGCAGAAGGTTTCTTGCGTTCCAGGCTTCATTCCTTTCCTGAACCAACTGTCCAATCATGCGATCTGCATTGTTGTTGGCTTGAGTCAACGTATGCACTCGCTGCATAGCTCTATCACCTCTCTTCAACCTGCCTGATCTCGCTGTAAGTTCATATCAGCCAACTACTCCTGCAAGCTAGCTATAGCTCGTGCCTGTCTCTTCTTCTGCTTCTTCCCTTTGAGCTTATCCTCACTGCGCAAGCCAGTCAAAGTCCAGTAGGTACTCTCAAGACCCTCATACGCTCTGATGGCGGCGAACATAGCACTCATTGCCTGGTTGTCGCTAGCCTGTCCCTCAGCTGGACCTCTGACCAATGCGCTTCCTTGAGGCTGAACCCAAATGGCATCGCGAGGATCATCCCTAGGAAAAGTACCAGCTAAAGCTGCTGCAAGCTCACTGGGAAATCTGCTCATAATGTCCCTGATGACACGGAAGGCTGCTCCCTCTACACCCTCAGCTAGAGTGCGACCCTCAAACTCCAAATGCCAACCATCCCAATCTGGAGCATCACCGAGAGCAGGAACCGTGATCTCCACCACCGCGAGTCCATCCTCTAATAACTGGCTCTCGTTCCAAGAGTACACCGGCTCCTGACCCTCTGGGTACCCCACATCATGGAGCACTCTCCAAAGCAAAGTTGGCATGCCAAACTCGCTCAAGAAGGTGTCCGTGGTGCGGTGCTCCCTCAGGGCCAACGGACGTCGAGGTGCTCTTCCTCCGGTGGACTTACGGGCGGTCTGCTTCGTGCGGGCCATCTGTAGCAAAAGTTCACTTATTACCTCGGGGAAACATATTTTAGGTGATACAACTTTTATCAAAATGAGATAATCAATTTATAAGGGGAGGTATGCATGAGATGAATGAGATGGACAAGTAACATGATGTATGTACGGGTCGTACGTTCTCACAAACTTAGGAATAATAATTTCTAACGATGAATTCGGTGGCATACAACGATCTCTCAATACGTAGCTAATACGTTCTACACGATAGCGTTGTTATGTACCTGTAGAAGATTCATTTCAGCCCAATTCCCAATGAATGCATAAAAGCAGTAAAATTTTATCTACACGATCTACACGAATCCCCAGATACGTGTACAACGGTAGTAACTACCCGAACCATCGTCCTATTGACGGCATCGCCTCAACAGACGGAAGACCCATACATGAGATACCTTTGTAAAACATGCATAGAACATGTAATTACTCCAGCATCATATAGTCATTCACCCTAGATCGGCGGTGTATCCGATCATGCTCTCACAACTCACACTTACCGAGGCGTAGAGGCAAATGATCCATTCATTACCACTCAACCAAGTGGCACTCATACAATAGCACGCCGTATGAGCGACGAAAGAGAAATATGATGCAAGAACCCCAGTCTGTACTTAATTAAGCCACCTAAAGTCCTTAACTGGGCATAAAGGATATGATCACTGGCACACTTTAGATTTTGAAAATCACGTTTTTCAAATGCCTTTTTGTTTTAAATACACTTGTGAACAGTAACACGCTAAACCATGCTCTGATGCCGGCTGTAACAGAACCGACCAATTATACGAAATTAAGTAAGAAAATCATCCGCCAGAGCAGACGCTTTAGCAAACTTAAGCCCGTATAACCCGGTAGTCCGTGAAATCACGAAGGATTTCAAACCAACTCATGTCCCAGCCATGATCGTAATAAGTTTAGCGGTCACCAATCACATATTACATAAAAGTTTGCATAACAGATACATCAGAGTTTAAACATAGTTATTACAAAACAAGTTCGAATAAAAAGTAGCGGAAGTCATTTGTTTAAAACCACACACACTCACACGGAGTTCAAATATAGTGCCAGCGAATGATCATCTCCAACAAAAGCATCAGATGAGACGTAAGGAATGACCATGCCCATGGTCCTAAGCATCACCCATCGCAGGATACAAGCAGTTGATACAGTAGCCATAGTACATCTGCCCATCTGCAACAAGTGGGAATAAAACCCTGAGTACGAGAAGGTACTCAGCCAGACTTACCCGCCATAACCAAAAATAAATGACACCAAGGATTATGAAGGGCTTTATAGTAGGGTAGCTGACTCATTTGCAAAAAGAAGCATTTTAGCATTTCAAGAACCTTTCTAAAAGCATTATTGCCAAGTTAATTATTATCAACCTGTCAACTAGTTTTGCACCTATTCTAGAGTAAACATGTGATTAAGCAGATAATGATAACCAATGATCATTAATCAACTTCCATACTGTCATATTCATTATAACTGTCCAAGTGTTCCATAACATTTACTACGATGAAGTAACTCAAGTCAAGTGCTCACTATCCAGGAGCGATGGCGATTCGAATCGATTCCTAACCAGCTGGTGATTTGTTCCTTACACAAATCTCACTCACCCGCTAAAGTGAGATATTGATCACCGAGTCAACTTTCCAGGAATCTCGAGTTTGCCAGGAACCACATGTACCCGGGGGCCGACCGACTGCACTTTGGCCTTATCATCCCGCCCCCGTGTCCTACCACACCTGCTCCGGCACAGTGCGTTGCGGGCAATCTGCTCGGCCCGAAAAATCTCCCAGCTTCGCGGTCGGAAGGTACTTTATCCGGCCAGCTAAATGTAAGGCATGCGTTCAACATGACTCGAGGCCCAACAACGGTCGGTCCTTAATCGACACAGACAGAAACACTACAGTCCAAAACTCTGCAAGTCTCCGTCCGGTCTCAACTTCATTTAACACTTAGTTATACTATGACTTCATAGTCATCCAAGCAGATCCATGTAACCACCTATAGCTCGCAGGTGACAGGAAATCACCCTGACTTCTACCGGTCTAAGCCAGCTAAGCATTGACTTGACTGCGGATACCAGGGTAACAAGGATATAGTATAACAAAGGTAAGCAAGGTATAACGCGGCAACGGTTGCAAACAACTCCTGAACGTAATGCATCAATTAAAGTAAAGCATTTAATTAATTCATTGCAAACCGGGAGAAAAATGCTCCAGGGCTTGCCTCTCTCGAAGGAGCTCGGACGGTGATCGGGGCACTCCGGAAGTTCCTCAACGCCCTCCTCGTCGGCTTCTGGCACTTCCTGCGGCTGCACCTCGAACTGCTCCTCGGGCTCCTCGGGTATGACGACTGGGTTCTCGGTTTGCGATCCTGTATGATGCAATGCGCGTAAGTGATTATGCAAACGGTGCATCGAAGGAGATGAATGCGATGGATATGTTTAATGCAAGGTAGTCAACATCATCCAAGAAACTATACTACAAGCACATGTCATCTACTGCATTCTCTTCTACTACTAATATGTTAAGTTAACATATCTTATGAAATGCTTCAAAGATACACCAAAGCTTTACTAATTTCTTAATCACACTTAAAGCAACACTTGCTTAAACCCTAATTAATAATAGGTTTGAATAGCAACATATATTTCTGATGCTCCTAAAAATCTGAGAAAATTACAGTAGCATAATACTACTCTAAGTAGACTACCATAAAAATTTCATGGCATTTGGATAAGTAAACTATCCTACACAAAAATGACAAGCTATCGCATAAAAATGAGCATGAAATTACTTTGTACTATGAAAAGTGTCAAACAACAGAATTAGTATTTTTCCTAAGTTCTTAATAGCATATAATGACTGTACAAAAATTACCACATGCATGTTTTATACAAAGTTTGCTCTCTAGCAAAAATAACAAAAATCAGTTATAAAAGGAGCTTGAACTACACCTCTAAATTTTCCCATAGCACATGTATGAAACATATTTTTCCTAAGAAGTACATGACACAAGAAGATTAACAAACTTGGAATCGTATTTTTCTGAAGCCTATAGATTTTTCTACATATTTTTCAAGTTATCAGCAATATTCATGATTAAATAAAGTTCTACAGAAAAGTATCCCAAAAATGACATGCAATAATTTTCCCTAGTAGATCTGGTGATAAGGAACCTAGCAAATTTTGTTTCAACAAATTTGGAACAAGTTTGATCATCCAAACATTTTTCAAACCATTCTTGATTTCAAATATCAAATAATAAATGGAAAACAATTCACTTAAGTGTTGCTGGGCCGGCCCGAAGGGACCCGACGGCCCACGACACGGCGCAGCCCAAGCCTGGCTCTCTTCGGCTCGGCGACTGACACGCGGGACCCCCGTGTCAATGACACAAAACAGGGGAGACGGCACACGTCGGCGCGGCGATGATCGAGCTCGCCGACGGTGATCTCCCCGGCGAAACCGACGGCACCAACGTGACCTACGGGAAGAACCGCGTCGATTGGTACCCTAACCTTGCTCCCTACTGACCCCTAAGCACCCCAGCCACGGAGCTCGGCGGCTCGGCCATGGCGCACGGCGGTGCGCGGCCGCGTTCCGGCCAGACGGAGCCGGCGAGGACGGTGACACCATCACCCGAGCAACAGCGCACGACGGAGAAGACAAAACGAGAGGTAGGGAAGGAAGAGAGGAGCTGTGCCATGCTAGCCACGGTGAGCTCCAACTCCGGCGAGTTGCGGTGGCGGCGGGAACTCAATTGGGCCACTACCTTGGGTTATCCGGCTCGACGGTGAGATGGAGTAGCTAGGGGAGGTGAAGACGGAGCTGAGCGCTAACTGGAGGCGGCAATGACACGGAGGCGAGTGAGCTGAGCAGCGGCGACTCTCCCTGCGGTAATGGCGGAAGCGCGAGCTCGGCTCGGAGGGGACTGACGATGCGAAGGAACGCGGGCGAACCAAATAGGCCAGCTGCGGGGCGCGTGGCGATGTCGTGGCAGCGACGGTCTGACCTGCGGGGGCTGCGACAGCGTACGGACTCCACTTGGCGCACTGGGCCTGACGGCGGTCGGCCACTCGGCCTGACGAAGACGATCATCAGACCCGCGATCAGAGCCTGACGACGCCATTTGACAACGTTCTTTCTACTAAACCGTGAAGTATTAGCTCATACCATCTACACAAGAGTTGTAGCTCTAAGTACCATCTGTAATTTATCTTAAATGATCAAGACCTAATTCGCAAAGGACAGAGAGTAAAATCATGCCAAAGTCGGGTTCAAGAAACTGAAAATTGAAGTTTACACTTAGAAATTTCTAAGTGTTGAAATCAACCCAAATTCTGACTTGTGGGACCATTTTGAGCATGTTGTGCACATTTTCATGACTTGGTCACAAAATAACTTTTGTTCCTTATGTAATTTGCTACAACTTTGTTTTAGGTTGCTCTGACATGCAAACATTCCAAGTGGTACTTTTTAAACAGTCAAACCAAAAAGTCCTAGGGTCAAAACAAGTCAAACCATGATTTGAAATCTTAATTGGGCAAAATGATCAACATGAACATTGTTCCTAATGACTTTCTAAGCATAGCTAAGGTGTTTAACAATAGATTTAGCTATACCACACATTGGTCATACAATAATCAAGCACTAAAGGTACTGAAATGATGAAAACACTTGAAATGATACATTTGTTTCAAAGTCATGTTTTCCCATGTTTCAAGTGACATATGCTCATGAATTGATGAATGATGCTCATGAATATGAAATGCAAGTGCAATTAGGCAAGAATAACACCAGGGGTGTTACAATATGCATAGTCATCAGAGGTCATTGGAAAGTGATAGGTGCATGTGGGCCCTATAATTTAGGAGGTTCTGCCACAACAAGGTTAACAATGGACTAGTTCTAAGTGTCGATTCGAGTGGAAGAGACACTTAGAGTAGTTTAGGACTTTGTTTTTCCTTTTGCATACTATTAAGGGGGTATGGACAGGAAGCTTGACCTAGGTGAGTCTAGTGAGTTAGGTGTGGTGCACACTTGCTAAATCTAATAATAGGTAGCTCCTAAAAAGCCCTTAGATCCATTGGAGCAAACTTCATTCACATATGATCGAGAGTTGGAAGTGAATGGAGGGTCAAATACTGACCAGACGATGGCTCCGGGGTGACCGGATGCTGGCACAGAGTTCGGTCAGTTCATTTGATCAAGGTAAAATGGTCTGGTGTGACCAGATGCTGAGAGGTGAAGTGACTAGACGCTGAGTCCTAGCGTTTGGTCAACTCTAGTAAGGTTCTAGAGAGGGAAAATCATGACCGGACGCGTTCGGTCAGTGTTGACCGAACGTTGTCCAGCATCTGGTCACATCTTAAACACTAGAGTTCGGGGAGAACTGACCGGAGCGTCCGGTCACCCTGTAGGGGCACATAATGGTTCATTTTAAGCCATGGTTATAAATACTTCCTCCATTCGTGTGTGGGGGTACTTTTGCTCATTCCAATAGCTGAGAAACACCTTTGAGAGTGCCAAGAACAGCAAGGTCCTAGTGAGGTGATTGAGATTTGAGAATCCCAAAGAGAGCCCTCATTAGTGAAAGCAAGAGTAGCAAAGTGTGCATCCACCCTTCTCATTAGGCTCATCGTGGTCAAGTGAGAGTTCGTGCTTGTTACTCTTGGTGATCGCCATCACCTAGATGGCTTGGTGATTGGGAGCTTGGTGATCATCCGGCGAAGCTTATGGATGACCCAACTCAAGTTATGAGTGGTTGTGGGTGATTCACAGCGACGGAGTGTCAAAGAATCAACCCATAGAGAGCACTTGATCCTTGCACGGATCAAGGGGGAGCTACACCCTTGCGTGGGTGCTCCAATGAGGACTAGTGGGGAGTGGCGACTCTCCGATACCTCAGCAAAACATCGTCGTGTTCCTCCCTCGCTCTTTACTTTGAGCAATTCAATTCTTGTCAGTTACATTTGTAGAATTGCCATGCTAGAGTAGGATTGGAACATAGGTTGCTAAACTTTTATGTGGTAGATCAATAAAAACACTTTCTAGACACAAGGGGTTAATTGGGCTAACCATAGGACTTAATTATTGCAAAGAAATTTAGAATTAGCCCAATTCACCCCCCTCTTGGGCATCTTGATCCTTTCACCTCCAAGTTAACTTCCTGATCATAATGAGAGCGGGCAACAACAAAGGCTTGGGTAATCCCAGCGTGAAAGGCGTTCTCTTCAAGCTACCGTACCCACGCCTTGATATCTATGGCACGGGCCGCAAGCGAGCTAGTTTCCTCTGGCTGCGCTACCACCAAGTCATCAAAAACAACCCCGATGGCAGTGCGTAGGAGATCATGCTCATCACTCTTAGCCTGAAGAATCCCTCGCACCTCGGCAAGCTCCATGCCCAGCCTGATAGAGATGCTCTTGGCCTCTAGCCTTCGGGCCACCGTGGCTCCAAGATCTGCCCAGAGGGAGCTGACCCCCTGACAGGCTTCGTCGTGCTCTTGGATGGCCAGGTCGCACTCCTCTCGGGTTGTGCAAAGTCTTTCTATAGTCTGGCATAGCTCGTCTCGCTCCCTGCATAGCCCGGCAATCGCCTCGGCATCCTGATTCACCCTCTGCTGTAGGGCCACAGACCTATCCTCGGCCTCTAGCTTGAGATCCCACTCCATCTCCAACTCAGCCAAGAGGTTGATGGCCCACTGGTAGGGCTCTGTATCCTTCTAGAGCAGCTCATCTTGCTCCTTGCGGACCCCGACGGCCGCCTCCTCGTCTTGCTGCACCATCACCGATAGATCCTAGAACATCCTATGGATCTCCCCCGTGTCCCGACGAGCCTCGGCTTCCCGCTGTTGAACGACAACAAGCTGGGCACTCACATTTCCATGCAGCCATGCCTCCTCGGTGAGGCGGTCCCATTCCACCTTCTGCTCTTGGAGGAACTAGGATTTCTCCCGGCTACGAGCAATGAGGGACTAAAAATAAGACCAGTGTCAAAATTACAAAAATACATGGAGAAAGAAGAAAGCGAGAGGGAAGATCAAGCGGATACCTGGCCATTGGGAATGATGACATCACGTAGGACACCCTTGGCCTGGTTCAGGACATCCATCATCGCCGAGATCCCTTCATCAAGACTCCCCCGCTCTATGCTCTCTGTAGCATCGTCGAGCGAGAAGAGAGTCGACATTGGGTCTTAGGGCTCCATCCACTAGAGCAACGACTCACCCCACGCGGGTGAGCGACTACCCCCTAATACCAAGGCTAAAGGCACCCCGCGCTGGTCCTCTCCACCACCGCCATAACACCCGAGGGCCGTCTGGCCATGTCCTCCACCATCTGGCCTACCTCGGACTCCGTCGCCTAGGCCACCGGTGGCACGGCTCGTGCCGCTTCCTCAGACACCACCATGGCTGCGTCCGGCTACTCCTGGCTTGTCATGATCGTGGCCACTTATGCTTGAGACATCGGGGCCTTAGCTTGCGGTGCCGCACCCACCATAGAGGGCGCCACAAAGCGTGGCGGCAGCTCCATCCGCTCTGTCATAGGCGGTAGAATCACCTCCTTCGCCATTTCCTCGGTGACCCTCGAGGGCGCTCCTCCAACCTCGGCGTCTGCTTGACCCACCAAGAGCACAGGCACTGCCCCTGGCGGCACCTAACTGACCGACAAGGCTGCAACATCGGCTCCGCTCCTGCCCGAAACAGGAGCAATGTTGGGTGACTGCACCCATTCTGCCTGAAGAGCAACGCTCTTCTTGGGTGCCAGCACCAAAGAGCGGCCCCATCTCAAGACTCTACAATAATTAAAAGGCATAGGTCACACTGAAAAACAGAAAATAGGAAAAATAGAGGAATCGGTGACTTACGCTGGTGCTGTTGGGCGGTAGGAATGTTTTGGGGACAAACCCCTAGATTCCTACTCCAACTCATCTAGGCGGGGCCATTTCGAGCCTACCCCCTGCTCTTGGGTAGAGGGGCTTGTCTCCCTTGCCTCTAAAGGCATGGCAGCGATGCGACCCCTCTCTGTCGGTGCCTCAGGCGCGATGGTAGATCCGCCCGCCCCTATCAGCTCGTGGGGCATGGTAGTGGAGCCACCCCCCTCCACAAGCACCCTAGGTGTGGCGGTAGATTTGCATGCTCCCACTGGTCCTGAGGACGAGCCGATGGTCTAGCCTATCTCCGTCGGCCGCGTGGACTCACTTCCCCCTGCATGGAACGAGAAGGGTCCCAGTGAGGACGAGTTGGTACCTGTCAGCGAATCCTCACCCTCTAGGACATCCCACTCCACATCAGCAACTACCTCGTCATACTCCTTGTCGTCATCGTCATCATCATCATAACTGTTTGTCTCCTCTCCTCGTTCCCATGCTTGCTGCTTCTACAACAACTTCTTCCTCTTGAGCTCCTTCATCTTCCTATCCCACTTAGCCTTGGTGCGATTCACCATTGCCATGAGCCGGTCCTTTAGCAGCGGAGTCGGGCTATCCCCAAAGATGAGTCTCTTTGGCTAGTCCCACTATCCCAAGGTTAGCATCAAGGGGTCAGGAATTCAAGTAAAAAGGAGGCACGGGGAAGGAGTACTTATAAAGTTGATGAACCCTAGTTCTAGCCACATTAGGGGATGCCCTGGCACCGGATACATAAAATCAAGGACAACGCCGGCGTTGTCCTTCAAAGGCTCCATCACTTCCTTGATGCGCTGCCCCACTTTGGAAGAGGGAGCACTTCGTTGACAAGCACCATCCCTTTGAGCGACGCTCCGGGCCCCATCAGGTATAGGGGAAGCGTGCAGCTCATCAGTGGTGCCACCCTCTGTCTATGGTAGGCGCCGATGATCCCTGATCCCTTCACGCCCCCTCCTTCAGAATTTGGAGGGCAGCGAGATAGTCCTTGATCTTCTTCTTGTCTTTGTCTAGGACACCCCACTTCCATGACCCTGAGACCTCTTCGATGATGCGCCAGGAGAACACTAGCAAGGGGGCGGCGACGTTGTCCTTGACTTAAAACTAATGCGAATGCCACCCCTTGTTGGAGGTCGATAGACGCATCGATGGGTATTCATTCACCTGGTTGTTGCGAAGATGAATGTCGGCGCATCCCACCGGCACGCTCAGCTCTTGCTTCTTGACCCGCTTCTTCAAAAGGTTGATGGCAAAGAGATACCACCATAGGTCAAAGTGGGGACTAATCCCTAGGAACCCCTCACACAGGGCGACGAACGCCGCAATGTGTTGGACCCCATTGGGAGTAAGGTGCTATAACTCCACCTTGTAGTAATCCAACAGCCCATGAAGGAACTTGTGGGTAGGTATGGCGAATCCCCGCTCATGGAAGCGAGCGAAGGACATGACATACCCTTCAGGCAATGATGACTCATCCTCATTACCGGGTAGCCGCCACTCCTCGGCGGCGGTTAGCGGGCAAAGGAGGACACGGCGAACGAGGCCCTCTAGGCACTGAGGGGTGATGTCACATCTGCACCATGTCTCCATTGAACAATTGGGAGGGGGTGGATGTGAGCTTGATGGCGACTATGATGAGGATGTGAGCTTGACGACGGCTATGTTGTGGGGGCGGGAGGCTTAGGCGATTGGCGGCGAAGGTTACAGATGTGAAGGCGAGGAGGCAAAATATGGAACCCTAGGGGCGAACCCCTTGGTTTTATAGGGGCGATGGATTCGAGAAGAGCAACTGTCCACCTAGGTCTCCGAGCCTGCCATGATACACCACCATGTCACATCATAGGATATGTGCCCACGATCCCTATCCTTTCCAACCAAAATCACGCCAGACGTTTCGCCTTCCTAAGCAGACCAGGACTCTTTTCTCACAGAGGGGATACGGGTCAAAAAGCATTTCTCTTGCCTGCCTAGGCCCGGGAGTTTGAGAGTTGGCCCAATAGTTTTGACGGCCATCCCAACGAGGGGTGGGCCCGCGAGCGGCTAGAACTTAGGCTCACAAGCCTCAAGGGAGCCTTAATCCACAATCGAGTCCTAATCGGGCTGACCCTAGATGAGTCCCCATGAACGAGATACTAGGGTTTCCATTAAGTTGTTCAGTTGTCAAAACACCAATTCTCACAGCCATACCCATGAAGGTTCCAAAATTACTGCACGAGCGATTCTATCCGAATCACCCGGGGGCTTGGGGGCTACACCCGACGGGTGCGCTCGTGCGCACCCTTTGGCGAATCAAAATACCCCCCAGGTAATTCTGCTTGAATCACTCAGGGGCTACACCCGTTGGGTCCGCTCGCGCGCACCCTCTAGCGAATCAAAATACCCAAGACCATTCTACCCAAATCACCCGGGGGCTCAGGGGGTACACTCATCGGGTGCGCTCACGCACACCCTCTGGCAAGTTAAATCACCCCCTGGGCGACTCTATCTGAATCATTCGAGGGCTCAGGGGCTACTGTCAAGGACCTAATACTGGGGTTCCCAATGAGGTGGAACCAATAACCATCAAATGTTGATGCTTCCAAGCAGGCAGGAGCGCAACTACACTCCTTGTCCATACAACTGAAGGTTGGCTACATCTTGCCTAGCCCCCAAGGGCTGGAGTCCACCTTGCTCGACCCCTGAGGGCTAGGTTCTGCCTCACTCGATGTTTGGGAGTGGGCTCTGCTTCGCTCGATGATTAAGGGCAGGTTCTGCCCTACCTGACGCCTAAGGGCAAGCTCTGCCTCGCCCGATGACTAAGGGCTAGCACTACATTGCCAGACGACTGAGGGCAGGCTCTGCCCCACCTGACGCCTAAGGGCTATCTCTGCCTCGCCCAATGGCTAAGGGCTAGCTTCGTGTAGCACCTTGGGTGTTAGCACCACCAACTCCCCAGCAACCCACCGCGTCCACCTGTGGCTGCAGATAGCACCCGCTAAGCTCCAGTGCTGTGCAAGTGCTCGCTGGAGCGCCGCCGCCACCCTCCGTCGCCGTGGTCCCACCTAACCCGACCACCGTAGGCCACGAGAGCGTGCGCAATAGGTTCCTTGTAGTCCAGCGATGCTCATCCGAGCTTTAGTAGGGGCCACCGAGGTTGTCACTGTCGTACCGCCGTCATCCCGCCTCGCCAAGCCACCATGGCCGCCGCTGTCGTCACTAGCGTCGACGATAGGGTCAGCCAAGTAGTGCAAACGATGCGCCTGGTCGAGTAGGTCATACCGTGAAGACGTCATTGCCGGCAACCTCGCCGTCGGCGAGCTTTGGCCGCGCCAGTAGCGTACAGCGTCGCCACTCTGCTTCTGAGTCAATGATGCGTGGGGTGCTCTGTCAGCGGGTCCCACCGGTCAGCGACAGCAGTGTTGAGGGATAGTTCATTTGATTCCAGATTTTGTGCTATTTTGTAATATTTGTATCTCTAGTTTTGTAGCTTTAAAAATTGTGAAATAAATTTGGTAGTGTTCCTTAGGAAGTGTAGTATTTAGGAAAAATCTAGTATTGACACTTACAGTAGAAATTTTGGAAGATTTAAATGGAAGTTTGAAATGTGTTTTTGAATGCATGCAAATTTGTTTATTTTATATCTAGAGTTCCTGTGCTCCAAAAATTATGTAATTTTTGTGGTAAGCTATTCTTGTCATGTATGTGCTCTGGTAAAAAAATTTAGGGTCAGTGCATGAGTAGATTTGTAGTTATAAATTTTCCTTTAATAATTAGGAGATCCTTGTATGAATTTTCATAAATTATTAAGAATCCAATATTCATGAAATTTGTTGGAGGTTATCCTAGTACCAGAAGGATGCTAAGAAAAATAGGAAATCTATTGCTTGACACTTTTCACTAGGGTTTTCTATTTTTGCTATTTCAAGCCTTTCAGCCTTGTCTTTTTTGCATAGAATGTTTTACTGTATAAAATGGCATGAAACTTTTGCAGTAGTCTTTTGGTAGAATTAGTAAGGCACTGTAAAGTTTTAAGAATTTATGATGCACATTTGATAAATATTTATTATTTAACCTATGTATCTAAATAAAATAATAAAGGCATTTAAAGAAATCGTCTGGGCTTCACCATTATATTTTCTTGAGTGTATTTGGTATGCTTAAATTGTTGGTAGACTTTGTGTTGTCAAACTTTGAATGATTACATGAAGTAGAAGTATTGTTACTTTGTAATGCGAATTGGAAGGATTCCGGACAGATTCTGGAGTTTGATGAGTTGCATGATAAAAATGATGTTTGCTGTAAAAGTGGTTAATAACAAAATTGTAGGTAATTTTATAAGCTTTCCAGAAAGTCTAGGATCACTGCATTTGGATAATTAGAACTCCAGTTATGAGTAAAACAAGTAGGTGCTGTTTGTGAAATAGTTGATGAATTGTTGAAGTAGTTAATTGCATAATCAAGAAGAGATATGCACCTACTCAGAAGAACATAATGCACTTGTTAACATATATGCATTCGCAATATCTTATGCCATATTCATGAATCTAGGATTGGAGGGAGAAATAACATTGCTAGAATTCGACGAAGTAGATGAAGGGGACCAGCAGGAGAATCCTCAAGTCGCAGCTCCCGAAGGCGAGGAGCAGAATCCTGAAGAGCTTCCGGAGTGTCCTGACCACCGCCCCACTTCCTTTCTCCGAGGCAAGCCCCGGAGCATTCTAAGTCTCCCAATATTTTACAAATGATTATTTAAGTACTTATGATTGATGCATTAGGTTATAAGAGTTGAATGGAACCACTTGATGCATATAAATTCCTTGTCCAGATATTACACCTTTAACCGGTATAGGTCCAGGATCGAATATATGCTTAGCCATGCTTAGACCGGTAGAAGTAGGGTGATGTCCTGTCACCTACGAGATATAGGTGGATACCGGAGCACGGTTGGCTATATTTGCTATCGTGGAATAGAACCATGGGGTAAAAGAAAATCGAGGCCGAGCGGAGTCTATGCGTGTTGACTCATGTGATTGTCTGAGTCGATTAAGGACCGTACCGTTGTTGGCGCTTCTGACAAGATTGAACGCATGCCTATCACTTAGCTGGCCGGATAACTCGTTCCGACCGCGAAGCCAAGTAGCTCAACTCAGGCCGGGACCCATTCTGTTGCGCGCTCCTTGCGGGGCGATCAGACTGAGCCCAAGGGCAGGCTAGGCCTGAACGTCCTAGCATCTGGTGTCCCAGATTGTGCGGCGCAGTATGGACCCACAAAATGTGGACCTAAGTTGTACCAAAGGTGACCTAAGGCTGCCTTCACGCGGTATGCCTGGGTTTGTGTTAGGAATAAATTCAGCTGGTTGAAATCGATTCGAATCGCCGTCTCTCCCGGATAGTGAGAAACTTGGCTAGTCCCAACATCGTAGTAACTATGTTATGGAACATGATGGTTCAAATGAATATGGAAGTACAATACCTGCTATGGTTACTATTGTATGCTTTTAAATTGATATACCACATGTATGGCACATGATAGTTGCTAATCTAGAGATGGATAGTTATAATTAACTTGATAAAGGAATCAAAATTTTACAACTAACTCAATTGCTTTTATGCAAAATGTTGTCAAGCTATCTCCACTTATACAGCCTTGCATAATCCTTGGAGTCGATTTATTTCTGGTTTATGACGGGTAAGTCTAGCTGAGTACCTTCTCGTACTCAGGGTTTTATTTCCCATTGTTGCAGATGGCACTATGTATCATGGCTATTGCAAGAGTTGCATCTATCCCGCCGTGGATGAGGAGTAAACCTTGGGCAGGCTTCTTTATTAATCCCTATCTTTGCTTTTGTGGACCGTGATCCTACTTGGCACTGTATCAACTATGTTGGAAACTTTATTTTCGAGCGTAATTGCTTCCGCTTTATCTATCAAACTCGATTTGTAATAACTTTTATTCGTACTCTGATGATGAAAGTGTATCTGTGAACTTTATGTAATATGTGGCATGTATGTTGAATCATGTACAATCTTGGTTGTTGTAAATCATTTATCGAGACCCGTCGTGGTACTCGACGGACTACCAGGTTTATATGGGTACAAGTATGACAGTGTGACCGCTTGCGGGCTGCCATTGTACTTGTACTCTTATAAATTGGTCGGTTCTGCGACAGCTGGTATCGGAGCAAGATTCAACGTTAATTGTCACATGTGTATTTATAATAAAAGTTTTTGTTTTCTAAAACCTTTTCTAGCAACTAATAGCTATGTTAATAGGTATTTAAAATCTAAAGTGTGCCAATGATCACTTTCCTTATGCCCAAATTAAGGACTATTAGGTGGCTATTTAAGTACTAACATGGGGGTTTTTACTTCGTCGTCCATACGGCGTGCTATTGTATGGATGCCATTCACTTGAATGGTAATGTATGGATCAAATGCCTCTACGCCAAAGTAAGATGATGAGTGTATGACCACAAGATGTGAGCGTGCGGTCGGGGAGAGTTGGCTTTGGTATGGCTATGTATGCATGCTTGCATGTGTATATGGTACGTATTTAATTGGGGGTTTAAATTATTATCGGGTAGCTTGATATGGAAGTATATGTATGGGTATACATATATGGAAGTATTTAAATTTACATTCTGCATATTTCATTATGGGTTTGGGCTGAAATGAAATTTTATGCAGGTACACTAACAACAAAACATGTAGCTCGACTAGTTACGCTATATATGAGAGAACGTATGTATGCCACCGTGTCTACCATTAGAAACAAATTTTTCCTAAGTTTGTGAGGATGTACGGAACGAGCATGCATCATGATAATTACCATTCACATAATTAAATTGTTCCTCCCCTTATAAATTTCTTACTTGGTTATGTAACTCTTATCCATTATGTCCTTGTCTCACCAAGTGTACATGTTGATGGTACAGATGGCAGCACCCGTTGGTAGTGAGAATTTCCTGACTGTTTTCGAAACACCTACCCTCTTGTGGAGAGTTCTGCACCTTGCAGGGTACCATGAACTGCCCATTTATCATTGGATCGAAGAGTACCTGGAAGGACAACCATGGTATGAGGTGCGGCTCACTATACCAGCCCACACACAACCACCCTTCTGGTAGGAGGGGAAAGCAGAATCGGAAGAGGAAGAGGTGGAGCCTGAGGAAGGAGATGGTCCTATCTCTGACCTCGATAGTGATCATGACGAGGATTAGACCACGTAGTATTTAGTATAAGTGCCTAATATATCATCATTGGATTTGTAATGGACCTGTAGTTTGGAATTGGTATTGGTAATTTGAACTATCATGTAAAATTGTTATTTGCATGACTATCGCACGTTCGGTTAAAACTCTAATTCCAGTTGATCTATCTGAACTCATGCTTTGGATATTAACGTGCTATGAGTCCGATGAGCGATCAAATTGGTGATGTCATGTTGCGAGAATGAATTGTTATGCCTCTGTTTTTATTGTGAATTTGAGAATTTTCTCCAGTAATTTCAGTTTGGCATGATTATGATTCATCTGTAATCTTGTGGCATCAACCAATAATCGCTTATTGTTGCAACTTCGCAGATGACGCGCACCCGTGCTGGAGCTGGTGGCAGCCATGATGGCAATAATGATGACTTACCACCACCACCGCCGCCATCCGCTCAGGAGTTCTTTACCCAGTTCTTGGGGAGCCAAAGGACAATGGAAGAAGCTCTATGCCTCATCGCGCAAAACACCGCTCGTAGCCACCCACATCAACCAGGGGCCGAGCCAAATCAGCACAGTACATTCAAGGAATTTTTGGATATGAAGCCTCCTATCTTCAAGGTGGCTGAGGAACCACTACAGGTTGATGAGTGGCTCAACACCATTGAGTAGAAGTTTTGTCTGCTAAGGGTAACCGAGCATCTGAAAGCTGAGTATGCTTCTCATCAGCTGCAAGGACCAGCAGGGATCTGGTGGACACATTTCCTGTTGTCTTTGCCTGCTAATGCGCGAGTGACCTAGGAATAGTTCAAGCTAGCTTATAGGGGACATCATATTCCCCTAGGCCTAATGCACATGAAAGCGGCTTGAATTTATGAGGCTCACTCAAGGAACGAAGACCCTCACAGAATATATGCACAGCATTCAACAACCTATCCTAGATATGCTCTAGGTTTTGTTGATACTGAGGAGAAAAAGATAGAGAGCTTCAAGCTGGGGTATAGGTACCAAACTGATGAAGACCATGGCCAATTCTAGGTGCGCCACATACAATGAGTTTATTAGTGATGCTTTGACCCAAGAAAACCACAATAACATGCATGTCGTTGCTAAGGGTCACAAGAGGGCATATGAGGCAGGTGCCTCCGGATCTTCATAGTCAAAAGCGCCTATCATAGCTAGGCCATAATTCTGTCCACCTACACCCAAGTTTAGGCCTCCACCACCTAAAGCTTAGAATAGCAGACCTCAGAAACCATTCCGTAAGGCATTCACTATTGCCTTACCAAAAGGGACTGGCAGTCAGGGGAGCTCCACAGGACCTAGGAATAATCAGCCATGTTTCAACTGCAATCAAATGGGTCATTGGGCCAAGGAATGCCCCCACCCCAAGAAGAATGGCAACCCAAATCAGAACAATCAGAGGTAGGCGAACACAAGGGCACGTCCAGGATACGTGCATTATACCGCTGTTGAGGAAGTGCCCGCTAGAGAAGTTGTCATGGCTGGTATGTTTCTTGTCAACAAGCATCCCGCTGTTGTTTTATTTGATTCGGGAGCTTCTCATTCATTTATGAGTCAAGCATTTGCATCTAGACATGATTAAGAAATAATTGAAGTAAGCAAAGGGGGTTATAATATAAGTTCAGCAGGGGGTACTATTTCTACCAAAAAGATAGTAAAAAATGTGCTCATCTCTATACAAGGGAGGGAGTACACAATGGATTTGATAATATTGCCCGGGTTATCGATAAGTGTAATATTAGGCATGAATTGGATGAAGGATCATGGTGTTCTTATTGACACTAGCACCCGTACCATTATGTTGAGAGAACCCACGAGAGGGAATGCTTTTCTAGTACCACTCTCCCGCAATTTTGAACTCCAACATTTAGCTTGTGCTATCCAAACCACCACACTTTGTGATATCCCAGTGGTTTATGAGTTTTCGGATGTATTTCCAGAGGAATTACCAGGTGTACCACCTGATAGGGAGGTGGAATTTAAGATTGAGTTAGTGCCAGGTACAGCACCCATATCAAGAAGGCCCTATAGAATGCCACCCAATGAGTTAGCAGAACTTAAGGTTCAATTACAAGATCTATTGGACAAGGGTCTTATCCAACCTAGCTCATCTCCGTGGGGATGTCCAGCCTTGTTTGTGAAAAAGAAGGACAAGTCACTGAGAATGTGTGTAGATTACAGGCCACTCAATGCTGTGACCAGTCAAGAACAAATATCCATTGCCTCTCATCGACATCTTGTTCGATCAGCTAGCGAAGGCAAAGGTATTCTTCCAAAATTGACTTGAGATCAGGCTACCATCAGATAAAGATCAGACTGGAGAACATACCTAAAACTGCTTTCTCTACTAGGTACGGCTTATACGAGTATTTGGTTATGTCTTTCAGACTAACAAATGCTCCAGCCTACTTCATGTACCTGATGAACTCGGTATTCATGCCCGAGCTCGACAAGTTCGTGGTCGTGTTTATCGATGATATATTGATTTATTCAGAAAATGAGTCAGATCATGAAGAGCATCTGAGGATTGTTTTATCCAGACTGAGGGAGCATAAGCTATATGCGAAATTTAGCAAGTGTGAATTTTGGTTGAGCAAAGTACCTTTCTTAGGTCACATCTTATCAAGAGATGGAATCTCGGTAGACCCATCAAAAGTACAAGAGGTCATGGATTGGAAAGCCCCAACTTCGGTTCATGAAGTTTGGAGTTTTCTAGGGTTAGCAGGGTATTATTGTCGTTTCATTCTAGATTTCTCAAAGATAGCTAAGCCTATGACCAGACTACTTCAGAAAGATGAGAAGTACAAATGGACACTAGAATGTGAAGCAGCTTTTCACACCCTCAGAACTCTGTTGACTATGGCACCTGTGCTAGCACAACTAGACATTGAAAAGCCTTTTGATGTATTTTGTGATGCATCGGGAATAGGTTTGGGATGTGTGCTTATTCAAGAAGGAAGAGTTATTGCATATGCTTCTCGGCAATTGAGAAAGCATGAAGTCAACTACCCTACACATGATTTAGAACTTGCAGCAGTTGTTCATGCATTAAAGATTTGGAGACATTATTTGTTGGGCAATGTATGTCATATATATACTGACCACAAAAGTCTCAAGTATATCTTTACCCAACCCGAGCTGAACATGAGACAACAAAGATGGTTAGAATTGATTAAGGACTACAATTTAGAAGTGCATTACCATCTGGGTAAAGCTAATGTAGTAGCAGATGCCCTCAGTCGAAAGTCGCATTGCAACACTGTAGAAGCATTATTGGAAGATGGATTCAACTTGTTACACCCTGCGGTACTACACAATATCACGATCAGTTGTTCACTTGAGAGCAAAATCGTAGAGCTGCAGTAGACAGATGTAGGAATAAGTCACATCAAGAGAAAAATGCAAGAGCAAGAGACCAAGCATTTTAGATTGGACGAAAGAGGTGTGTTATGGTTTGAGGACCGACTTGTGGTACCAAAAGACCGTGAGCTGAGGAAATCAAATTTTAGATGAAGCTCACTCGTCCAAATTGTCTATCCATCCGGGTAGTAGTAAGATGTATCAAGATTTGAAAACCCATTTTTGGTGGACTAAGATGAAGAAAGAGATCGCAGCCTATGTCGCTAGGTGCGATAACTACAATAGAGTAAAAGCTGTTCATATGAAATCTACCAGATTACTTCAGCCATTGCCTATTCCAGGTTGGAAATAGGGAGGAAATCAGCATGGACTTTATCATAGGCCTTCCAACGACACCACAAGGTCACGATTCAATATGGGTTATTGTTGATCGTCTCACCAAGTCAGCACATTTTATACCCATGAACACAAGGTATATAGTTGGGAAATACGCTGAGATATATGTTTCTCAGATCGTGAGACTGCATGGAGTACCCAGGACTATAATCTCAGATCGAGGACCTCAGTTCATAGCTTGTTTCTGGGAGCACTTACACTAGGCTTTGGGAACCAAGCTAATCAGAAGTTCAGCATACCATCCACAAACTTCAGGACAGACAGAGCGAGTGAACCAAATCCTAGAAGATTTGCTTAGAGCTTGTGTTATATCTTCAAAAGGTTCATTGGGAGAAATGGTTACCTTTAGCTGAGTTCTCCTATAACAACAGTTATCAAGCAAGTATCAAGATGGCTCCATTTGAAGCATTGTATGGCAGAAAATGTAGAACTCCATTGAATTGGATTGAGCCCGGTGAAAGGAGATACTTTGGTATTGACTTTGTCAATGAAGCTGAAGAGCAAGTACATGTCATCCAACAACATATGAAGACAGCTCAATCGAGACAAAAGAGTTATGCTGATAGAAGAAGAAGACCATTGACTTTTGAAGTGGGTGACTATGTATACTTGAAAGTATCACCCATGAAAGGGGTGAAGAGATTTGGGATGAAAAAGAAGCTTTCACCAAGATATGTAGGGCCATACAAGATTTTGGAATGGAAAGGAAATGTTGCGTATAAGTTACAACTTCCACCTAGAGATGAGTGCAATATTTGATGTCTTCCATGTTTCTCAGTTGAAGAAATGTCTTCGAGTACCTGAAGAAGCTATTGCACCCACCAACGTACAGCTTCAATCGGATTTGACCTATGAAGAAAAGCCAATTTGAGTATTAGAGGAGATGGAAAGAGTAACACGGAGTAAGATTATTAAGTTCTATAAGGTGTGGAATAATCATAGTGAACAAGATGCTACGTGGGAAAGAGAAGATTATTTACGAGAAGTTTATCCTGCCTTTTTCCAAGAATGGTAGGTCTTACAAATCTCAGGACAAGATTTTTATAAGGGGGAGGGGCTATAACACCTCGGGTGTTAGCCTTGCATAACATGACTTGCATAGCATGAGCAAGAACATCAAGCATTCATAAACAAGCATTTACAATTGAAACATTGGATTGAAACATCTGCAACATTTGCTTGTTATTGCATGCTTCATTGTACATATGCAAATGATCATGAGTATATACATGTAATTAGTTGATGTGGATCACAACAACATGTAGCAACACATAGGTTAGCAAATAGGACCTTGTTCATGAAGTCACCTTTCATGAACCAACACTTAAGATTTCATGTGATTAAACTAAATAGCACTATGAGTGACTAATACATGAAATGATGGTATGACCTTGCAATTAGCCTAAACATGTTTAGAGTATCTTTATGAACAACTTTGATATTCATGGTTAGGGGTAAATAGGTCATTAAGCCATAGTTTGAAGTGTATCATCATTTAATTGTGACATGTTTGACCCAGTTTGAACTAGGAGCTAGAGACCTTACATGGAGGTGGTCACTAAAGCAAAGTTGTAGTATTTGATATAAGGAACAACTTTTATTTTTGGGTCATTGATTGATTTAGCTTCTAACATGCTTGAATTGGTCTCACAAGAATCAGCAAAATTAACATTTCAACACTTAACAAATTTTTCTAAGTCTTGGTTCACTGACTGACTGACAGGCTAACATTGGTGATGATATAACTTGATTTTGGTTGTGAATTAGAGCACGATCCTTTAAGAACAATTGAAGCTGGTACATGGGTCTACAAAATTTGTTTAGGTCGATTGCACGATGGAGCTACGGTTTAGCAGAAAAATCATCGTCAATTCGCGCTATCAGGCATGTCCATTTGCTTAACTGACGAACTGCATCGACTGACTTCGGTGGCCAATAGGGCTGAGTTTGCGCGCCGCGTGGAAGCCAGCGGACACCACACGTCGCCGGCGTCCCGCCGCGTGTGGCCAAGGCAAGCCAGCACGCGCGTTAACACCCCAGCTACCGCCTGCACTCGGCCGCGCACCCTAGTTGCATCGCCTCGGCCTCCTTCCTCGCTGCAGCGATAGCCGAGCTCGTCCCGCCTCCGCCATCGCCATAGCTAGCGCAAACTCGCACCGAGTCACCCATTCGTCACCACAGCAGCACCACCAACTGCCCAGCAACCCACCGCGTCCACCTGTGGCTGCAGATAGCACCCGCTAAGCTCCAGTGCTGTGCAAGTGCTCGCTGGAGCGCCGCCGCCACCCTCCGTCGCCGTGGTCCCACCTAACCCGACCACCGTAGGCCACGAGAGCGTGCGCAATAGGTTCCTTGTAGTCCAGCGATGCTCGTCCGAGCTTTAGTAGGGGCCACCGAGGTTGTCACTGTCGTACCGCCGTCATCCCGCCTCGCCAAGCCACCATGGCCGCCGCTGTCGTCACTAGCGTCGACGATAGGGTCAGCCAAGTAGTGCAAACGATGCGCCTGGTCGAGTAGGTCATACCGTGAAGACGTCATTGCCGGCAACCTCGCCGTCGGCGAGCTTTGGCCGCGCCAGTAGCGTACAGCGTCGCCACTCTGCTTCTGAGTCAATGATGCGTGGGGTGCTCTGTCAGCGGGTCCCACCGGTCAGCGACAGCAGTGTTGAGGGATAGTTCATTTGATTCCAGATTTTGTGCTATTTTGTAATATTTGTATCTCTAGTTTTGTAGCTTTAAAAATTGTGAAATAAATTTGGTAGTGTTCCTTAGGAAGTGTAGTATTTAGGAAAAATCTAGTATTGACACTTACATTAGAAATTTTGGAAGATTTAAATGGAAGTTTGAAATGTGTTTTTGAATTCATGCAAATTTGTTTATTTTATATCTAGAGTTCCTGTGCTCCAAAAATTATGTAATTTTTGTGGTAAGCTATTCTTGTCATGTATGTGCTCTGGTAAAAAATTTTAGGGTCAGTGCATGAGTAGATTTGTAGTTATAAATTTTCCTTTAATAATTAGGAGATCCTTGTATGAATTTTCATAAATTATTAAGAATCCAATATTCATGAAATTTGTTGGAGGTTATCCTAGTACCAGAAGGATGCTAAGAAAAATAGGAAATCTGTTGCTTGACACTTTTCACTAGGGTTTTCTATTTTTGCTATTTCAAGCCTTTCTGCCTTGTCTTTTTTGAATAGAATGTTTTACTGTATAAAATGGCATGAAATTTTTGCAGTAGTCTTTTGGTAGCATTAGTAAGGCACTATAAAGTTTTAAGAATTTATGATGCACATTTGATATATATTTATTATTTAACCTATGTATCTAAATAAAATAATAAAGGCATTTAAAGAAATCGGCTGGGCTTCACCATTATATTTTCTTGAGTGTATTTGGTATGCTTAAATTGTTGGTAGACTTTGTGTTGTCAAACTTTGAATGATTACATGAAGTAGAAGTATTATTACTTTGTAATGCGAATTGGAAGGATTCCGGACAGATTCTGGAGTTTGATGAGTTGCATGATAAAAATGATGTTTGTTGTAAAAGTGGTTAATAACAAAGTTCTAGGTAATTTTATAAGCTTTCCAGAAAGTCTAGGATCACTGCATTTGGATAATTAGAACTCCAGTTATGAGTAAAACAAGTAGGTGCTATTTGTGAAATAGTTGATGAATAGTTGAAGTAGTTAATTACATAATCAAGAAGAGATATGCACCTACTCAGTAGAACATGATGCTCTTGTTAACATATATGCATTCGCAATATCTTATGCCATATTCATGCATCTAGGATTGGAGGGAGAAATAACGTTGCTGGAATTCGATGAAGTAGAGGAAGGGGACCAGCAGGAGAATCCTCAAGTCGCAGCTCCCGAAGGCGAGGAGCAGAATCCTGAAGAGCTTCCAGAGTGTCCTGACCACCGCCCCACTTCCTTTCTCCGAGGCAAGCCCCGGAGCATTCTAAGTCTCCCAATATTTTACAAATGATTACTTAAGTACTTATGATTGATGCATTAGGTTATAAGAGTTGAATGGAACCACTTGATGCATATAAATTCCTTGTCCAGATATTACACCTTTAACCGGTATAGGTCCAGGATCGAATATATGCTTAGCCATGCTTAGACCGGTAGAAGTAGGGTGATGTCCTGTCACCTGTGAGATATAGGTGGATACCGGAGCACGGTTGGCTATATTTGCTATCGTGGAACAGAACCATGGGGTAAAAGAAAATCGAGGCTGGGCGGAGTCTATGCGTGTTGACTCATGTGATTCCGTCTGAGCCGATTAAGGACCGTACCGTTGTTTGCGCTTCTCACAAGATTGAACGCATACCTATCACTTAGCTGGCCAGATAACTTGTTCCGATCGCGAAGCCAAGTAGCTCAACTCAGGCCGAGACCCGTTCTGTTGTGCGCTCCTTGCCGGGGCGATCAGACTGAGCCCAAGGGTAGGCTAGGCCTGAACGTCCTAGCATCTGGTGTCCTAGATTGTGCGGCGCGGTACAGACCCATGAAATGTAGACCTAAGTTATACCAAAGGTGACCTAAGGCTACCTTCGCACGGTATGCCTGGGTTTGTGTTAGGAATAAATTCCCAGCTGGTTGAAATCGATTCGAATCACCGTCTCTCCCAGATAGTGAGAAACTTGGCTAGTCCCTACATCGTAGTAACTGTGTTATGGAACATGATGGTTCGAATGAATATGGAAGTACAATACCTGCTATGGTTACTATTGTATGCTTTTAAATTGATACACCACATGTATGGCACAGGATAGTTGCTAATCTAGAGATGGATAGTTATAATTAACTTGATAAAGGAATCAAAATTGTACAACTAAGTCAATTGCTTTTATGCAAAATGTTGTCAAGCTATCTCCACTTATACAGCCTTGCATAATCCTTGGAGTCGATTTATTTTTGGTTTATGATGGGTAAGTCTAGCTGAGTACCTTCTCGTACTCAGGGTTTTATTTCCCATTGTTGCAGATGGCACTGTGTATCATGGTTATTGCAAGAGTTGCTTCTATCCCGCCATGGATGAGGAGTAAGCCTTGGGAAGGCTCCTTTATTAATCCCTATCTTTGCTTTTGTGGACCGTGATCCTACTTGGCACTGTACCAACTATGTTGGAAACTTTATTTTCGAACGTAATTGCTTCCGCTTTATCTATCAAACTCGGTTTGTAATAACTTTTATTCGTACTCTGATGACGAAAATGTATCTATGAACTTTATGTAATATGTGGCATGTATGTTGAATCATGTACGATCTTGGTTGTTGTAAATCATTTATCGAGACCCGTCGTGGTACTCGACGGACTACCAGGTTTATATGGGTTCAAGTATGATAATGTGACCGCTTGCGGGCAACCATTGTACTTGTACTCTTATAAATTGGTCAGTTCTAAGACACTTCACCTCACCCGACATCTAGCATCGGGCTCTGCCTTGCCCAATGTCTGAGCTCTAGGGCTGGGTCCACCTCGCCCAATGTCTACACCCTGCTCTCTCATAATGACGAGCATAGGGCAAGATAGGACACTTAGGTCAACCACAGTACTGAGGACCATGCCCTACGCACCTACAAGAAGGTACCATTAGGATACAACAGGACATGTGCTTTAAGCCCTCCTAGGCATGGCAGAGCCCGAATAGTCTTATAGGCACCGACTTTTGTCCTACAGTGTTGTAGGCACCGCCATCAGCCCTCGGGCATGGATCCTGACACAAGCATATGACAACCACTACAATCTAAGGAAGAACTCACATCATCTACAGTGATGGGCATATGGTCATTTCCCCATCTACTCCCCGTAGAGTCATGGCTCGGTGCCCTAACACACCGCACCGTCCGCCGAGGAAGGATGGGATGTAACCACTCGCTAAAACAAAGCCAGAGCCCAGCCCTATCAGGATCAGAGAAACATGCTATCCCTGGCATGGTCTGCCATGTCAGCAGGGTAGGCTCAAGGGAAAAGGAAGACTCGACAACTTCGAAGGACCTTCTCTACCTTTGGTTTTTTCCTCTTTATCCCATCTATAACTTCTGCTCCCCCCCTTGGTCTATAAAAGGGAGGGCAGGACGCCCCACTAAAGGGACGGATCAATTCCACACACAACACACACAACCAAGTAGCAACTGAGCTCTTGGCATCCTTTTGACCTTTCCATCAGAGACTTGGGACCTGTCCCTCTCTCGACCATTTGTACCCCCTACTACGAACCTTTTTTGGTACTAATAACATGAGCAGCAACAAACTGGACATAGGGACATTCTGCCCAAACCAGTATAAACCTTGTGTCCTTTAGTACACCATTCGAGCCTAACGCGCAACAAATATAAATTTACTAGTTGGTGTTTGTTCGAAACACCGACACCACATACGGGGCAAATGCACTTTCAACCCCCAGCCGGGCCACCGGCTACATGCCATTCTTCTTGGTCTACGGTTTCGAGGATATCCTCCTGACCGACCTTGACTATGGAGTGCTGAGGGTCAGGGCATACAATGATTAGGGAGCCAAGGCATCCCTTGAGGATGCCATGGACCAGCTAGATGAAGCACACAATGTTACCCTTCTCTGCTCAGCCAAGTACCAGCAAGCGTTGCACCGATACCACAGCTGTTGAGTGCGGGGTCAGGCCTTCAACGTCAGGGACCTAGTCCTCTACATCATCCAAAGCAACAAGAACCGCCACAAGCTCTCTCCATTGTAGGAGGGATCATACGTCATCGCGGAGGTGCTTCGACCAGGCACCTACAAACTTAGGACCATCGATAGGGAAGTCTTCATCAATGCCTGGAATATTGAACAGCTATGTCGATTTACCCTTAAATTTACACACGCTTTCTCTTACCAGTTTTGCTATCAACTCCTCGATCTTTTGTGTCACCTGACCCCAGCAATGGCAGAGGGTCGGGCCTCACTCGGGTGTCGATGAGAGCATATTTATCTAGTAGACATTCTCTATGCCCGACCCTCTCTCACGTTAAGATCTAGAAGTAAGGGTTACGGAAACAAACGCTGAGTAAAACTGGTCGAACCGCAAGAAACCTATGCCCCAGCGGCTACAATGTTTTTACTAACCAGCGTGATCAGGGGTTTTTCCTGCACCCCAAGCTTTTTAGCCTTAACTACAGAAAGAGTCAGAACACATTTAAGAGTATTTCCACCCAGCGAACATTCTCTGTTCCTGACCCTCTCTCACGTTAAGATCTAGAAGCAAGGGTTGTGGAAACAAACCTTGAGTAAAACTGGTCGGACTGCAAGAAACCTACGCCCTAGCGGCTATGGCATTTTTGCTCACCAGCGTGATCAGAGTTTGTTCACCAGCACCCTAAGCTTTATAGCCTTAGTGCCAGACAGGGTCGGAATGTATTAACCTTTTTATACAAAAAGGGGAGAAGGGCTAAAAATATGTTTGGCCATAACAAAATTTAAGAGCCTGTCCACTTATTATGAGTTCACCGCCTGGCTTATCTGCCTAACTAATTTCTTGGGGAGGATGATCTCATCCTCTATCTCTGTACAGCGGGTCACCCAAGTCGATCGAATGGCTCGGGCCGCTGTCGAGAGATGGGTAAAGACCAATAGGATGCCCCATGTGGGTTATGCCAACTGCATCATGAATGATGGACCCGGATTCCACTCAAACATATCCAGTAAGAGCTTCCCAAACTCATCACTCAAGCCATCGAGGTAACTTTACCTACCCCCACTTTACTTTTCTAGTGCATGAGTATTCATTCATCCATTCTCATACATCTAAGCATCGCATATGCAATTATTGCATCACAATGCTTCGTGTCACGACACGAAGTGATGGTCGTCTTATTCAACATGACCGACAACCGACTGGGGTTCAAAGGCTAGCCCATGAATGGCTCGAGGCCACCTCACATCAAACAGAGCTAGGGGAGAAAATGCAGATGAGCCCCAATAGCCTTTTCCCAACCCACTCAGAAGTGGATAGGGTCATCTTGACCTTCTCGTTCGATCCTAACCTCAAGCCATGCCCATAGAATCTCCATCGAGGAGAGGCCTGCGAGCCACCTAAATAAGTCTCTAGAACAACTCGAGCATCTGCTAGGAGGTAGGTTAAGGAGCAGTGGAATGCCACATGTGGGCTATGCCAAGCCCGTTATGAACGATGGACCTGTATTCCACTTGGACATGCATGTTAGCGAGCTCACCGAGCGAGACACTCGAGCCATCGAGGCAAGTGACATTAGCTTAACCCCTCCAGTTGCAGAAATAGTGGACGGGGGTGACGATCACAAAGATGAGCTAACCCCTCAACTGGACCCCTACAATGCACATGGGCTCAAGGGAAGTTAGACTCGCAAGGAGATCGAACGCGTGGTCGTAGAACAATGGCTCGGATCCTAGGGAGGGGATACGTACAAAAACTAAGAATAATGTTTCTGAAACAAAAAAACGCTTTCCCCTACCAGTTTGGCTATCGCCCCCTCGATCCTTAGTGAAACCTGACCCCAGCAATGGCAAGGGGTCGAGTCTCACTCGGGGGCTGATAAGGGTATACAAATACCCCTTTCTCACATTAAAGAAATAGAGGCAAGGTTTTGCAGAAACAAACGCTGAAAAAAACTGGTGGGACTACAAGAAACCTACGCCCTAGTGGCTATGACACTCTTGCTTACCAGCGTGACCAGAGTTTCCCGCCCACACCTCGAGCTCTACGGTCATAACAACAGGAAGGGTCAGAACACATTAACCCCTTTTTACACATAAAAGGGAGAAAGAACAAATTTGTTCAAACAAAAAAACAAGCTTGTTTAGACAAAACAGAAGGGGTGGAAGTTGTCCACTTATTACAAGTGCACCGCCTGACCTATCTAACTAAACTAGACCCTCAGGGGGATGATCTCATCCTCCATCTTGGCGGAAAGGTCATGCACCAGGGCGGCCACCATATTCTCGATGTCATCTAGCTCGGCGTCGATATAGATGGGCGCGAAGCCTTAGCTCATCATCGCTAGATAGATGTTCTCATAAGGAGAAAGGGCGACCATGAATGATCGGTGAATCCCAAAGTGAAGCATGCTCCTTGCCATATCAGTGCCCGGTCTATGATTCGGGTAGCACAAACCATGAGCGAGCTTGTCTCCTGCTCTAGGGCCAGCTCGAGCTCATCGCAGACCAGCTGAATGGTAACGTGCAGGTTGTCATGCTCATTGCTCTCCTTCTAGAGGGTGTCCTTGACCTCGCTAAGCTCCTTCTCTAGGTCATGGCTCTTCACCACCTCTGCCCTGAGCTTGTCATCGAGACCTGCCCAAGTCACGTACCAACCGTGTCAAAAGGCTTACCATGGATTTCAGGGAGAAAGACAGTAAGGGAAACCAAGGACTTATCATTGACATTCGCCCAAAGCTTGCGCACCTCATCGCGTTGTCAGGTCACCTTGGCCTCTAGGCATCGAACCTCTTCTTGGCGCTACCTGACTTCCACGGTGAGCCTGGCGGACACACCCTCGACTGCAACCTTTAGGTCCCTCTCCTTCTAGAGCTCATTCTCAAGGTGGCTGATCCACTGCTGAGCGATGATGCGCCAGCTCAATCCCCATGCGAAGCTCCTCCATGGCCCAGAGCAAATCATCCCGCTCCTTTTGTAGCCGTTCGACCTCCACGGTGTTCATGCGCGCCCTCTAGATCAGGGCCACGAGCTTCTCCTCGCCCTCACAGGCATCGTTCTCCCTAACTCGAAGGTCAGCCACCTCCTGGGTGGTAGGGGCAAGCTCAGCCACCTCCTGATGGGTTGCAGTGAGCTATGCGACTAGCCCCTCACTCCACCGTGTCTCCTCAGTAAGGAACTAGGACTTCTCCCAGCTGTGGGCCATAAGGATCTACGAAGAAGACAAGACTTAGAGGCATGGAAGGAGAACCTAAGGGTCGGAAGCACGATCATATCATACCAGGCCAACCGGGGCGACAATGTCACGCATTGAGCTCAGCATGGTGGTCAAGGTGTGGACCGCCTCCCCAACCTCCATGTGGATGCTCCCTTATTCCCTCTCCTCTATCGTTTCATCAAGAGCAACCACTCAGATCAGAGACCAGGACGTCCCCATGCCAACCTCAAGCAGCGTCAACTCCTCTAGAGTGGCTCCTCTGGTGATGGAGGGGCAGGTGACGTGGACACGGACGCCTGCCCTATTGCCACATCCATGAAGGATGACTCAAGTGCACCCCCTTCTATCCACCCCATCATGGACATGGCCACCTACATGGACAATGGCTCCGACCGCACTGCCTTCGCCTATGACATCGAGGACACGATCGGCCGGTGCCCCAGACGTGCCCTCCCCCAACACAGCCATTAGTTGCGCCTCCCTAGTCAATGTTGTGCCTGCCCCAACACCACTCGGGGTCACCCCCAGCGCAGCGCTAGCCGGCTCCTAGCGCATTTGCTAGAGGAGGATCTTTTTCAGAGTGAGCCATAGGAGAGTCCCACGTCCTTCGACGCTGCATGGGACGTGGCGGTCAGTTCATGGCAAAAATTTGCTAGGACAAAAGGATGACAAAAACTCTTGACTCACCTTGACACCATCATATGAGGACATTTTGGGGCTAGGTTGCCTGACCCTGGCTACTCCTCATCGGCACATTACTGCTTCAAGCCCTCCCTTAGCTTAGAGGGCTTGAACGAATCAAAATGGCCGCCTCCCCTGACTCTAGAGGCCCCGCTGAGGGCTCGGACGGAGTAGGGCAACCTATTTCTACCGGCTCTAGGGCCGTCGTCGAAGGCCCCGATGAGGCGAGGTAGCCTAGCTCTGCCAGTTCTGAGGCCACCATCGAAGGTTCAGACGTGGTGGGGTGGTTCGTTTCCGCTAGCTCCAAGGGCACGTCCTCCCCCTCCTGCATCGCTACATGCCATGGGAAGGGCCCCACCTATGGTGAAGGCAGGTCCTCGTCCTTGATGGCCAGATCAACCCATGGGATGGGTGACATGGAGCCATCATCCTCCTCCTCCTCTTCTTCTAACGAGCCTTGATGCCGCTTCCCTCGCTGAAGCTTTGCTCACTGCTTCAACCACCGTTTCTTCTCCTCGTCATCCTTCTTCTTCTTCTTCCATTGTACATCCATGGCATGATTCGCCACCCTCATGGACGCGTGCTCTGCAAGCGGCGCGATGGAGTCCCAGAAGACTAACCCCACCGATAGCTCGCCATCATGGAGCAACCCCTGGGCGAGCATTGTCCCAATGAGTTGCAAGTCGAGCATCATCCCGTACAGCAGGAGGACGTGTGCCATTAGGGGCGCCACCCACCTCACGTGATACCCCCCGATGATGTTGGCCCTGTGGAGGCCATGGGTCTTTAGGAACGTGATGGCCTCGATGAGGTCGCACATCCTCTTCTTCTCCTTTATGAGTGGCTCCCACGGCCATGACGATGGAACCACTTTGATCAAATGCCCAGAGAAGACAAGCAAGGGTGCGGTAGGGTCATCCTTTAGGTAGAACCAATGCGATTGCCACCCCTTGTTGGATCTAGAGAGCTAGCAGGGCATGTACTCGGCCGCCCGCTGCACTCAGAGGTGGATGCCCACGTATCCCATCGGCACCGGGGTCTCCTAGCCTCTCTCTTTCTTCTTCATCAAGGATATGGAGAAGAAATATCTCCAGAGCTCAAAGTGGGGCTCGATCCCTAGGCACCCCTCGCAAATCACGATGAAGGCCGTGATGTGCTAGATCCCATTGGGGTTCAAGTGCTACAGCTCGATCTGATAATGGTGCAGCAGACCCTGAAAGAACGGGTGAGGAGGAACCACGAGTTCACACTTGTGGAAGAGCATGAAGGACACGACATAGCCGTCGGGTGGTGCTAGTGCCTCCTCGTGGCCAGGCACAAGTCACTCCACCGCATTGGTCCTCCCGCGGAGAAGACCACGCATGACAAGGCCCTCCATGCGTGCATAGGTAACATTGAAGCGATGCCATGAATCCATGGAGGATGTAGGCGGCTATGGAGAAGCAAAGGCAGTGGCTGAGGAGTGGAGGCTACAAATCTAGGGCTCCAGTGGTGGACTAGCAAGCACGATAGATCCAAATGGTGGTGGCAGAGAAACAGAGAAGCTAAGGCTTCAGTTTTGGTGTGCAGAAACATGAAGGGGGTGGCTGCTATTTATAAGGTGGAGTAGGGCGAGAAGGCGAACCATCCGCCTAGATTCACGTGCCACTGTGCCGTGTCATTTCATCTCCCTCCAAAGATTATGCACACGCAATCTCTATCCGTGCCCTCAAAGGACACACCAGATGATGGTTCACCATGTCAATAGACCAAGAACCGTCGTAGGTAAGGGGGATACAAAGCTAAAAAATGCTCCTATGGCTCATTCAGGCCCAAGAGTTTGAAGGCTGACCCACCAACAGGTTCACAACCGCTTCGGGGCACCATAAGAGCGAGGGGTGGAAAGGGATAGGCCCACTAGCATCCAATACCCAACCGCATGAGTGCCATGGGCATCTTGGCCCATGTTCGTGTCTTGGTTGGTTCCCAGTCCATGATCTTTCCTCGAAGAAAGGCAATGAGCCCTTGGGACCGGTCAAATAGATCTAAGAACTATATGGATTGGCCACTAAGAATCTAGAGTTGGTCACCAGCTGACCCATGCCAGACCCCCATGAACGGGGAGCTAGGGCCCCACTTGGACTAGCCTATTAACAGCTCATCGAGCACCATGTTTCCTCCAACGAGGAAAAACATGGCACAACTCAACCACTCCATTTTATCAAAAAAATGCTTGAGGAACGACGATCACAAAGACAAGCCGACCCTCGACCGGATCCCTGCTACGCATAGGGGCTCAAGGAAAGTTGGACTTGCAAGGAGACCGAATGCGTGGTCGTAGTACGACAACAGACAAATTGGATCGTAGGGGACTAGAATCAAGAAAAATCTTTCTGACCTCCTGAATCCTATGGTTACCTTCTCCCAAGAAGACTGACCACGACAAAAGGGAACCACCATCCTACCAGGACATGCCATGGGCTACAAAAAGAAGTCCAAGGTCCTCAGAGTCTTCCCATTTGGAAAAGCCTCTAAAGGAGTATTCTACTCCTCCGCAAGCTCGGGGGCTACTATCGAGTATTGATAGTAGGATACCCAAAGCAAGGAACTTAGCTTCCACTCTAACTTTCCCGAATGGAGCAAGATGTATTAAAAGGCCTCGCCCGACCCCAAGGCCACAGGGTCTCACCCAAGGCCATGGGGCTCTATCTCGCCTGACCCTTAGGTGTGGGCTCCATCTTGACCGACCCCAAGGACGTGGTTTCCATCTTGCCTGACCCTAAGGCCGTGGGGTCTCACCTAAGGCCGTGGGGCTCCATCTCACCTGACCCCTTGGGTACAGGCTCTATCTCGCCCAACCTTAAGGACGCGGTTCCTATCTCGCCTGACCTCGAGGCCATGGGGGTCTCACCCAAGGCCATTAGTTCTATCTTGCTCGACCCTTGGGTATGGGCTCCATCTCGCCTGACCCCAAGGATATGGTCTTTGTCTCACCAAAGGCCGTAGGCTCTGTCTCGCTCGACCCCTTGGGTGCGGGCTCCATCTCGCCTGACCCCTTAGGTGCTGGCTCCGTCTTGCCCGACCCCTTAGGTGCGGGCGCCGTCTCGCCCGATCCCATGGGCATGGGCTCCGTCTTGTCTAATGGGGACCCATACCACCGCCAACAACTTCAGCTCCAAGCATATGAGCCTAGGTCAAAACTCTGACACCAGGCAGGAGACTGGCACGCCATGATGTAACCCATGGCCATGACAGGCCATACCCGAGGATTCACATCAAGAACAGTGTCGGGTGTGCTGATGCTGTTCTGCCTAACCCTCGTACAAACGCTGACAGGCATGTCAGTTCACCATGATGTCCGCCAGGATGGAGTGGAATGCCATGACCGGCAGAAGATGCCTGCGCATGGCACCAGTGATGAACAGGGCCATGACGTGGAGTTGTCCCTGTTGACATGTACAGGATCGGCGAGACCCGCATGAAGGAGAAGAAGGACCCGACGATCCTGGAAGCCTTTCTCTCTCTCTCGTTCTCCTTTTCCTCATCTGTAACCCACGCTTTCCCTTCACCTATAAAAGGGGAAGCAGGGCGCCCCTACCACGGGTCCGACTATGAGATAAAAATACAAGAGCATGACATGAGCACATGGCTGAGCAGTGATCGAGCTCTTTCATAAGAGACTTGGGATCCTTTCTCTCTCTTGCCTATTTGTAAATCCTACTGCAAACCAAGTGTCGGTAACACAAGCAGCAGCAAACTAGACATAGGGACGTTCCGCCCAAACCAGTATAAACCCTTATGTCCTCCGAGCACACTATCCGAGCTAGACGCGCAAATACAAATTTACTCATCGGTGGTCCAGAAACACCGACAGTTATAATAGTATAAGTGTAAACCCCTGGACTTTGCTCCCACTGATTTAAGTGTTCTCTAGGAACATAATCAGGGTGCCATGTTGTAACACCTCTGGTGTTTAAACCCTAAAACATGCCATGTCATCATATGCATCGCACATCATTCATGTGTTAGTGAAAACTTTATTATGCATCCACTAAAACAAGTTTACTTTTATGTTATATGTGTTGACTTGTATGGTTTGAATCAAGTTCAAAATCTTTGTATTGATTTGGAATTTCCGAAAACCCTAATTTTCAGCATTTAAATTCTACCCTGAAAACCTAATTCAAAATCTAAGCACATTTTGGGGTTAAGCCTAAAAGGAAAAGTGTAGAGATTGTCATTTTGTACAAAGTTGGTTTTTGGAGTTTTCAAAGTTGTTATATAAATTTTGAAGTAATTTGAAATGGCGATATGTTCTTAAAGTGTCCCCTTTTGATTTTAAACTTGCATTTCAAAATGTAGACATAATTTGGGTATGGTTATTAAAGAAAAGTTGTAGAACCTTGAATTTGGAACAACTTTTATTTTTGGAGATTTTTGAGTTACCATATAAATTTGGGAGTAATTTGGGAAATTAGGCGAGTGACAATTCTGTAAATATTGTGAATAGTACCCACGAGCGTCACCTCACCGTCGGTGAGCTTCCTCGGCGTTCCAGTCATGCCCGTGGCCTTCTTCGGTGTCGCGCTGGCATGGAGAAGCTGCTCCGCATTGTCTCTGTATGCCTTGACTGAGCTATAAAGGCCGGGACGCCGTCGTCGTCGCTCTTTCTCCTTCCTCTGCTTTTCCCATCGCCACCGCCCAACTCCGTCGAGCTCGTGCCATCACCATAGTGTCTTTCCAGTCTTGGGAAAGCTTACCATAGCTCCATCTACTGCTTACGAACCTAGCTGACCGGTCCTAGGCGCTTGACTTCGCCGAGTTTCGCTGCACGCCGTCATTCTTCCTCGTGGCCGGCAGCATCGCCGTCGACCTCGATTCACCATGGCCAGCACTCTATGGTCTGTCCCTGCCCTTGCTAAGCATATCTTCAGCTTCACCATGTTGCTCTGGTGCTCTGTGGACATTTGATTGATCCTTTTGTCCACCGCAGCCACCGGAACACCGCCGTCGATGTAGCTTGCGCCGTCGTGTCTGCTGTGATTGTCGACCTGCTTCTCCGTTGCTCCTCCGGTTTAGCCAGCAGCTCAAGCGTGTTTGGGGTGAGCTCCTGAGTCTTCTCGAGCCTTGTGTTTAACCGCTACCGGCCTCCTTTCGCAGGCATGCCGTAGCCGCGCCGTCATGGCCGCCATGGCCGGCGTTGAGCTCGGTCCAGGCTGTAATTGGTGTAGTTTGTACCACTAACCAAACCGCCGTGAGTAGGGGATCATGGTAATACCTTGGCCATCGCCGCCGATGAGAAATCGCTGGTCAGAGGGCTCACCGCCGTGATCAGCGAGGACTGACGGGTGGGGTCACCCTGTCAGTGACTCTATATTTGAAAAAAATGAATTTTTCTATTTTGCAGAATTAAATGAATAGTGCTATGATTTGTTATTTTTGTATAGAATTAATTAGAGCTCCAACAATTATGAAAAGTTTTGTCTGACCTCTCTGAGATGTAAACTATTTAGTAAAAATATTAAATGTTATTTTTCTGTACTTTTGAATGTAATAAAAATTGCTCAAATTAATTAATAAATGAGTTCCATGATTTTTCTAGGCTTATATAATTATCCAAAAATTATGAAAATTGTTTTGCCACTTAGTTATCATATGATGAATCTTCACAAAAATTTTGAGCTCATTTCGAAGAAGTTGATTTATTTCATAATTTTGAAATAAATAATTAATTCATAAAAGCAAATAATAAACCTTAATGACTTAGGTTCTATTTGATTTTTGGATTGAGTGATGACCTTGGGTCATTAGTATAAAATAATTCTTTATACTTAAAGTAAGTGTTTGAATTTATGAAAATGTTTAGTTAGCTGTTGGTCTACAACTATACCACGAAGGAAAGTTGTATTCCAGTTATTAACTTTTGTATCCATTGTCATGCATCATGTTTTATATCGCGCATCATTTTAAACATGGTATTGTTACTACATGTAGTGAACGAAAGTGAGAACGTGGTAGTTAACCAAGTTATCGAGGAAGTTAATCCACCTGTTGAGGTTGGGTTTGATATCTGTGGAACGTCCTCGGAACCTGACTTTTCTGACAACCAAGGCAAGCCCTGGATGCATTTAAACCTACCTTATGTTTTACAAATTTATATCGCTTTTGCTTTTCTATACTGCATTAAGTGATTAGGAGTTGAGTGAAAACCTAATTGGTGCATTACCAACCTTGTTTTTCCATATCAACCTTGTTACCCGTTTCAATCTGAGGATGTCTATTTATGCTTAGCCATGCTTAGAACGATAAAAGTCGGGTGATTACCGGTCACCTGCGAGATATAAATGGTTTCTTGGATACGATTGGTTATTTATGTTAGCATGAGATATGAGCATGTGGAGTAATAAATCTAGACCGGGCGGACTCGGTGTATAGGAGCCACAAGACATGGAGGTCTTGTGAGCAGGTTCTTTCCGCCTGTGTCGATTAAGACACGTCCATTGTTGAATTGCATGAGGTGAGACTTTGTAGTACTGATCACATACTCCGGTAAGCCTTAGCTTGGCTATTCTATTATGAGAATGGCTACTCACGCACTAGGAGTGGAGAGATGGCAAGAGTAGCATGTACCCATGTGGCAATGGGCTGGATTGGTGGAGTACTGTATTCTCGAGTGGCGCGGACCCATTCTTGTTTTAGAGGATCTGAGGGTAGGTTGGTATATGTAGGTTAGGGACCTACATATGTCGTGTGGTTGGGAATCCCCAGCTGGGTTATAATCGATTCGAATCGTCGTTGCTCCTCGGTTATGGAGACTCAACTCACTATTCATCATCGTAGTTAATAAATGAAACTTGAGGAAGATTTGAGAAAGGGTTTGATATGAAGTTCATGATCTCAATACGGATCATGGCAGATTCATATGTGATCTTGATGAGAGTTATATGTTGAAAGAAAGAATATTATGGTAGAGCTTTTACGCAAAAGGACTTTGATTCTTGCTAAAGCCTTACCTTGAATCCCTGAGCCTGCATTCCTGAGTATTATCTTTTGTTACTTCGGTTAAGTCTTGTTGAGTACTTTTGTACTCAGGGTTCGTTAACCCTTGTTGCAGGTGAGCCTCATGGGTAGGTCTATCTTGGACCATGCTGCATGATTGTTGTTCAAATCAATGATAAGTAAATGTGTGACCCTTGGGCAGGGTACTTTCTTTGTGTGTTATATTTTATGTTACTAATGCCACTCCACTACTATGGTTTGTAATAATAATCATACTTAGTTTGTGAAACAACTGTTTTGTAAATTAAGTTATTGTAAGACTTCTGCTATTTTACTCTGATGTATATTAATGAATAAACTATTGTAATACTTCAATGACTCTGTATAAATTTAACATGTTAATTTGGTCCAAATTGCTTTCGACTTATCTTAATTCATTCTTGCCATTCCTTATTTGATTAAAAAGGCTTTGTATGGTGGAGTAGTAATCTTATTATGCCCTATATAACAAGAACTATTGTTTATGTACTATAGGAGATTTGATGTTTAAGTTTCGTATGGACGATTCATGCATCATAATTAATCCACTTGTTACTTACTTTCCCTCTTAGTCTGGGTTGAGTAGTGTAATCCATCCTTGCTGCTCTTTAGACTTTTATCTGATTGTCTTACTATTTTGAAATCTTGCTTTCTACAGTATGGCTCGTACTAAGATAACACCCCGTAAGTCCATTGGACCCAAAGGAGTTCCTTGTCACCAGCTTACCCCTAGGAGTGATGGTGCTAGCAATAGCAGCTTTAGGCCTGATCCCCAGGCTAAGATATAGAGGCTTTTAGCAGAATTAGCACATGCTACTAGAGATAGAGCCTTGGATGCCATCTAGGTGGGCAAGTTATAGGATCAATTGAGGTGTCGCACCACCGCTCATAAGAACTGTGAGCGTATGTTAGTTCGTATGGTGGAAGGAAGAAATGAAGCTTGGCATAGAGAAGATGTAGCTAGAGCCTGAGCTCATGAGTTAGAGTTCTATGTAGAAGACTTAGAAGAATATTATACCAATCTACATGAAGAAGTCCATAGGCTGAATAATCTCCTGAATCCAAATCATGAGCCCCAGGCAGATGCAATCGACCCAGGTGTCATCATAGCAGATGATGATGAACCAGAAGAGGAAGATCCAGAAGAAGTAGTGATGGTCCACGAAAGTGATAATGAAGGTGGAAATGTTTCTGGGATGGATACCGATCATGAGGTTTGATGTGATCGAGGAGAAAAGTAGAGTTGTAATATAGCGAGTTCTAGTCTAGTTGGGTAGTCTTGCTTAAGTGCAGACTTGTGTATAAATAAGTGAGCCCTGTGTAATATGTTTGTAGCAAGCTCTTTTAACAGTTCAATAAATGTTTGTGAGTAAAGTTTGGTTTGTCATGAACAGATGCGTCGCACTCGGGGTTCGACTATTCCTAGTTCTTCGCAAGACAAGGATGGTATTCCTGATCCACCACCAGTTCCACCAAATTTGGCTGATGCTATCGCAGCACTAGTCAATGTGACAGTAGATAATGCTCGGTTGCTTCGGGAGTTAGCTCAAAGCAATCAGAATATGATGCAAGGGAACCGTGGTCGTAATTATCCAAGGCAAGAAGCTACATATGTTGACTTCACGGATACACGACCACCAGTATTTACCAAGGCTGATGAACCACTTGAAGCTGATGATTGGCTTCGTACCATGGAGCAGAAGTTTGACCTCATTCCATGTACTGAGTTTCAGAAGCCTAATTTTGTTGCCCAACAGCTTAGAGGTGTAGTAGGTGCTTGGTGGGCGAACCTTGTGGCTATGCAACCAGCCGATATTCAGTTAACTTGGGTCGAGTTCAACACTACTTTCCATGCCCATTATATTCCAGAGGGAGTTATGGCCATGAAGCTTGATGAGTTTCTTGCTTTAAAGCAAGGTGATTAGACAGTCATGTAGTATGTGGGCAAGTTCAATCACCTTTCACAGTATGCACCTGAACATGTTAACACAGATGCCAAGAAGAAGAAGTGGTTCATGCATGGCCTTAATACCAAACTTTAGACCATGATGACTACCTGCACCAATGTTACGTATCATGAGGCGGTTAACATTGCTATTGCTTCAGAGGAGAAATATCAGCAGCATAAGGAAATAAAGAAAAAGAAGAGTGTGCCATCTGGGTCTTACAGTGGCAATCAAAAGAGACAGAAGATAATCTATCATCTAGTGAATCACTATCATCCTTCTTATCGTCCTTCGCAGTTCCAAGCTGGTCAACAACCAAATGTTTGTCCTGTCGTGACTTATCCAAACTCTCAACAGTCAAATGTTCCTGGTGTTCATGCTTCGACACCCCAAGGCCACAATTACCCATGTTTCAATTGTGGGAAGTCAGGTCATTTCTCTAGGGAATGTCCATATCCTAAGCAGCACAATCCAAATTTTCAGAAAGCTCCTGGAAATCAACAACAGTGTCAAACTCAGGACAAGAACAACAACCAAAATGCTCAGAAGGGCAAAAATGAAAAGAAGACGGAGCGGGTTTTCTATACTCAAGCTATGGAGATTCCAGAAGGGGAACCCATGATGCTGGGTATGTTTCCTGTTGTCGATCATCCTACAGTTTTACTTTTTGATTCTGGTGCATCTCATACATTCATTAATAGAACCTTTGTCATAAAGCATGAAATTCCAATTGGAGAAATAAAGGAGAATTTTTATATACAGTCGCTCGGGGGACGTCTGTGTACTAAGGAAATGGTGTACCAGGTACCCATAAACCTGGGTGGGCACATTTTTCCCACTACCATGATTATTTTAAAAGATCAGGATATAGATGTGATCCTGGGTATGAACTAGATGTATCAGCATAAGGCTATTGTAGATACTTTAAATAGGACAATAAGGTTGAGTTTGCCAGACAGTAATTCTCAACTTCTTATCCAACTTCCAATCTTAAAGAGATCAGTGGAAAAAGTTTGTGCAACTTCTGTCAAAGAGATTAGAGATATCCCTATAGTCTATGAATTTCCAGATGTTTTTCTGTAAGATTTACCCGGTCTACCACCTGATAGGGATGTTCAGTTTAACATAGATCTAAAACCTAGAACAACTCCGATCTCTAGGAGAGATTATAGGATGCCTCCCAAGGAATTAGCTAAGTTGAAGACTCAATTGCAAGAGTTGGTTGACAAAGGTTTTATCCAACCTAGTTCATCACATTGGGGATGTCCTGCAATTTTTGTGAAAAAGAAAGATGAGACCCTGAGATTGTGTGTTGACTATCATCCATTGAATGAAGTGACAATTAAAAATAAGTATCCCTTACCTTGGATAGATTTACTTTTTGATCAATTGGCTGGAGCTAAGGTTTTTTCCAAGATTGATTTGAGGTCAGGATATCATCAAATCAAAATTAAGCCTGACGACATTCCCAAAACAGCATTTACCACCAGATATGGATTATATGAGTACCTAGTAATGTCTTTTGGTTTGACAAATGCCCCAGCTCACTTCATGTATCTGATGAATTTAGTGTTCATGCCTGAGCTAGACAAGTTTGTAGTAGTCTTTATTGATGACATCTTAGTATATTCCAAGAACAAGAAAGAACATGCTGAACATCTCAGAGTTGTTCTGACACGCCTAAGAGAACATCAGTTATATGCCAAGTTCAGTAAGTGTGACTTCTGGTTAAAGGAAGTACAATTCTTAGGGCATGTCTTATCAGCTGAAGGAGTTGCAGTAGATCCAAGCAAAGTTAAGGATATACTAGATTGGAAACCACCAACCACTGTTCATTAGGTTTGAAGTTTTCTAGGAATGGCGGGTTACTACCATCATTTCATTCTAGATTTCTCTAGAATATCCAAGTCCATCACTAGATTGGTGAAAAACCAAGCCAAGTTTTTCTGGTCACCTGACTGTGAAGAAGCTTTCCAGACTTTGAAGAGAATATTAACCACTGCACTAGTGTTAGCACAGCTAGATATCGAGAAGTCGTTCGACATTTATTGTGATGCTTCTGGTATTGGTATTTGGTGTGTATTGATGCAAGAAGGCCGAGTCATCGCCTATGCTTCCAGACAACTTAAGCGACATGAAGAACATTATCCAACCCATGATCTAGAGTTAGCAGCAGTTGTCCATGCTTTGAAGATTTGGCGGCATTACCTACTTGGTAATACTTGCCATATTTATATAGATCACAAGAGTTTAAAGTATATCTTTACTCAATCGGAATTGAATATGTGGCAAAGAAGATGGTTAGAATTGATTAAAGATTATGACTTGGAGGTGCATTACCATCCTGGTAAGGCAAATGTGGTTGCAGATGCACTCAGTCGTAAGAGTCATTGCAATGGCCTGGCAGTAAAAACAATGGATATGATTTTATGTCAAGAGATGGAAAAGTTGAATATAGAGATAATTCAACAAGGTAGTTTGACCAATATAACTGTTGAATCAACTATTCGAGACCAGATAATTGCCGCTCAGAAAGAAAACAAGGGTATAGCCCATATCAAAGAAAGTCAGGAAGGGAAAAGCAGCATGCTTCAGAATAAATGATGCAGGTGTGCTATGGTTCAAGAATCGTTTAGTGGTACCAAAGGTTCCTGAGTTGCGACAGTCAATTCTTGAAGAAGCACATACAACTAGGTTATCTGTCCATCCAGAAAGTAATAAGATGTACCATGACTTGAAACAGAGATTCTGGTGGACTAAAATGAAGATAGAGATTGCTCGATATATAGCCAAGTGTGATACTTGTTAAAGAGTAAAAGCTATACATTTGAGGTCCGCTAGAGAGCTACAGCCATTGCCTATTCTAGCTTGGAAGTGGGAGGATATTAGTATGGACTTTATCATCGGTCTACCCAAGACATCAAAAGGTTTTGACTCAATATGGGTTATTATAGATAGACTAACTAAGTCAGCACATTTTCTTCCAGTCAAGAGTATATATCCTACTATCCAATATGCCAAGATGTATTTAGCGAGAATCGTGAGCTTACATGGTATACCAAAGACCATTGTGTCGGATAGAGGCACACAATTTGTTTCCAACTTTTGGAAACAATTGCATGCTTCGTTGGGTACCAAACTTCTGTATAGTACAGCTTATCATCCATAGACTGATGGTCAGACTGAAAGAGTAAATCAAATACTCAAAGATTTGTTAAGGTGTTGTGTCCTTAACTATTCCAATAAGTGGGATGAATGTTTGCCTTAGGCTGAGTTCTCATACAACAATAGTTATCAAGAGAGCATTAAGATGGCTCCGTTTGAAGCACTCTATGGTCGTAGATGCAGAACATCACTAAATTGGTCTGAACCTGGGGAAAGATGGCTATTTGGAGTTGACCTTGTGAAAGAAACATAAGAGAAGGTTAGGCAGATACAAAGTAATTTGAAGATAGCTCAGTCCTGACAAAAGAGTTATGCGGATAAATGACGTAGACCATTGGTGTTTAACAAGGGAGATTTTGTATATCTAAAAGTATCACCAATGAAGGGAGTTACCCGTTTCGGTGTTAAAGGCAAGTTGGCACCTCGTTATATTGGACCATTTCAAATTCTAGAGAGGTGTGGAAAGGTGGCATATCGCTTGAAATTACCAGAACATCTCTCAGTTGTACATGATGTGTTCCATGTTTCTCAATTAAAGAAATGTCTTCGAGTGCCTGATCAGAATGTTGAGGTTGAAGGAGTTGAACTTGAACCTAATTTGACCTATTCCGAATATCCTATCTGAGTTTTGGATTAGAAAGATCGTGTCACTCGAAGGAGGACAATCAAATTCTACAAGATACAATGGAATCAACATTCTGAAGAAGAAGCTACTTGGGAATCCGAAGATTACTTGCTAGAAAATTTTCCAGAATTTCTTACGTCAATATAGAATAATGTTAGTTGAGCTCTGTCATTGCAAATCAAATTTGTAAAGGGACCTTCACTGTTTTATGAACATGTTTTGGATGTTTTTGGATTGACACATTTCCTTTTCCATTACTTACCCTCAGGACTTTAAATCTTGGGACGAGATTTCTTTTAGGGGGAAAGATTGTAACACCTCTGGTGTTTAAACCCTAAAACATGCCATGTCATCATATGCATCGCACATCATTCATGTGTTAGTGAAAACTTTGTTATGCATCCACTAAAACAAGTTTACTTTTATGTTATATGTGTTGACTTGTATGGTTGAATCAAGTTCAAAATCTTTGTATTGATTTGGAATTTTCGAAAACCCTAATTTTCAGCATTTAAATTCTACCCTAAAAACCTAATTCAAAATCTAAGCACATTTTGGGGTTAAGCCTAAAAGGAAAAGTGTAGAGATTGTCATTTTGTACAAAGTTGGTTTTTGGAGTTTTCAAATTTGTTATATAAATTTTGAAGTAATTTGAAAAGGCGATATGTTCTTAAAGTGTCCCCTTTTGATTTTAAACTTGCATTTCAAAATGTAGACATAATTTGGGTATGGTTATTAAAGCAAAGTTGTAGAACTTTAAATTTGGAACAACTTTTATTTTTGGAGATTTTTGAGTTAACATATAAATTTGGGAGTAATTTGGAAAATTATGCGAGTGGCAATTCTGTAAATATAGTGAACAGTACCACAGGCGACACCTCACCGTCGGTGAGCTTCCTCGGCGTTCCAGTCATGCCCGTGGCCTTCTTCGATGTTGTACTAGCGTGGAGAAGCTGCTGCGCATCGTCTCCGTGTGCCTTGACCGCGCTATAAAGGCCGGGACGCCATCGTCGTCGCTCTTTCTCCTTCCTCTGCTTTTCCCATCGCCACCGCCCAACTCTGTCGAGCTCATGCCATCGCCGTAGTGTCTTTCCAGTCTCGACAAAGCTTGCCATAGCTTTGTCTACTCCTTGCGAACCCAGCCAACCAGTCCTAGGCGCTTGACTTTGTCGAGTTTCGCTGCACGCCGTCGTTCTTCCTCGCGGCTGGCAGCATCGCCGTCGACCTCGATTCACCATGGCCAGCGCTCTACGGTCTGTCCCTGCCCTTGCTAAGCATATCTTCAGCTTCACCATGTTGCTCTAGTGCTCTGTGGCCTTTTGATTGATCCTTTTGTCCACCACAGCCACCGGAACACCGCCGTCGACGTAGCTTGCGCTGTCGTGTCTGCTATGATCGTCGACCCGCTTCTCCGTTGCTCATCCGGTTCAGCCAGCAGCTCAAGCGTGTTTGGGGTGAGCTCCTAAGTCTTCCCGAGCCTTGTGTTTAATCGCTACTAGCCTCCTTTCACCGACATGCCACAGCCGCGCCGTTGTGGCCGCCATGGTCGGCGTCGAGCTCGGTCCAGGCCATAATTGGTGTAGCTTGTACCTCTAACCAAACCGCCGTGAGTAGGGGATCATGGTAGTACCTTGGCCGTCGCCGGAGACCTCGCCGCCGGCGAGAAATCGCCGGTCTGAGGGCTCACCGCCGTGGTCAGCGAGGACTGACGGGTGGGGTCACCCTGTCAGTGACTCTGTATTTGAAAAAAATGAAATTTTCTATTTTGCAGAATTAAATGAATAGTGCTACAATGTGTTATTTTTGTATAGAATTAATTAGAGCTCCAAAAATTATGAAAATTTTTGTGTGACCTCTCTGAGATGTAAACTATTTAGTAAAAATATTAAATGTTATTTTTCAGTATTTTTTGAATGTAATAAAAATTGCTCAAATTAATTAATAAATGAGTTCCATGATTTTTCATGGCTTATATAATTATCCAAAAATTATGAAAATTGTTTTGCCACTTAGTTATCATATGATGAATCTTCACAAAAATTTTGAGCTCATTTGGAAGAAGTTGATTTATTTCATAATTTTGAAATAAATAATTAATTCATAAAAGCAAATAATAAACCTTAATGACTTAGGTCTGTTTGATTTTTGGATTGAGTGATGACCTTGGGTCATTAGTATAAAATAATTCTTGATACTTAAAGTAAGTGTTTGAATTTATGAAAATGTTTAGTTAGTTGTTGGTCTGCAACTGTACCACGAAGGAAAGTTGTATTCCAGTTATTAACTTTTGTATCCATTGTCATGCATCATGTTTTATATTGCGCATCATTTTGAACATGGTATTGTTACTACGTGTAGTGAACAAAAGTGAGAACGTGGTAGTTAACCAAGTTGTCGAGGAAGTTAATCCACCTATTGAGGTCGGGTTTGATATCTGTGGAATATCCCCAGAACCTGACTTTTCCGACAACCAAGGCAAGCCCCGGATGCATTTAAACCTACCTTGTGTTTTACAAATTTATATCTCTTTTGCTTTTCTATACTGCATTAAGTGATTAGGAGTTGAGTGAAAACCTAATTGGTGCATTACCAACCTTGTTTTTCCATATCAACCTTGTTACCCGTTTCAATCCGAGGATGTCTATTTATGCTTAGCCATGCTTAGAACGATAAAAGTCGAGGTGATTACCGGTCACCTACGAGATATAAATGGTTTCTTGGATACGACTGGTTATTTATGTTAGCATGAGATATGAGCATGTGGAGTAATAAATCTAGACCGGGTGGACTCGGTGTATGGGAGCCACAAGACATGGAGGTCTTGTGAGCAGGTTCTTTCCACCTATGTCGATTAAGACACATCCGTTGTTGAATTGCATGAGGTGAGACTTTGTAGGTACTGATCACATACTCCGGTAAGCCTTAACTTGGCTATTCTATTACGAGAATGGCTACTCGCGCACTGGGAGTGGAGAGATGGCGAGAGTAGCGTGTACCCACGTGGCAATGGGCTGGATTGGTGGAGTACTGTATTCTCGGGTGGCGTGGACCCGTTCTTGTTTTAGAGGATCTGAGGGTAGGTTGGTATATGTAGGTCAGGGACCTGCATATGTCGTGTGGTTGGGAATCCCCAGCTAGGTTATAATCGGTTCGAATCGTCATTGCTCCTCGGTTATGGAGACTCAACTCATTGTTCATCATCGTAGTTAATAAATGAAACTTGAGGAAGATTTGAGAAAGGGTTTGATATGAAGTTCATGATCTCAATACGGATCATGGCAGATTCATATGTGATCTTGATGAGAGTTATATGTTGAAAGAAAGAATGTTATGATAGAGCTTTTACGCAAAAGGACTTTGATTCTTGCTAAAGCCTTACCTTGAATCCCCGAGCCTGCATTCCTGAGTATTATCTTTTGTTACTTCGGTTAAGTCTTGTTGAGTACTTTTGTACTCAGGGTTCGTTAACCCTTATTGCTGGTGAGCCTCATGGGAAGGTCTGTCTTGGACCGTGCTGCATGACTGTTGTTCAAATCGATGATAAGTAAATGTGTGACCCTTGGGCAGGGTACTTTCTTTGTGTGTTATATTTTATGTTACTAATGCCACTCCACTACTATGGTTTGTAATAATAATCGTACTTGTTTGTGAAATAACTGTTTTGTAAATTAAGTTATTGTAAGACTTCCGCTATTTTACTCTGATGTATATTAATGAATAAACTGTTGTAATACTTCAATGACTGTAATGGGATCCTGCTCGGAAAATCGTGGATGATTTGGGGTTCCCCGAGGACACCCGACAGTCTTCTTAAGTTACCGGGAACATATGCATAGTCGTCAGAGGTCTTTGGATAGTGACAGGTGCATGTGGACCCTATAATTTAGGAGGTTCTGCCACACATGTGGACAACTTATTTACTTAGAATCTCATTTCTTATCCTTAGCTTGACGGTACTTACGTCTTGCCAAGGTTTTGCCTAGTAAAACTTTTATGGTCAAATATTCATCAATCAGTGTTGGACAGAATGAGAAACATAAGGCATATAAGTCTCCAAAAACAAGCTCCATGAACTAGTCTAATCAGCGTTGGCCAGAATAAACTAGAACAAGAAACTTGGTGAGCATGCAAAACACTAATCAGCTTTGGCCAAAAATAGTAAAAGCAAGTCATACTTCAATTAGAGACTAATGTTGGGCTGATGGACAAAATTAGTATAATTTTCTTTTATTTCTCAAGTTCCATGCTTTATAATCTTATTGAATAGAGCATCTCTTTCCTGACAAGACCGTCCATTCTCCCCTTCGAAATGTGGCTTAATAGTAGTGACACAATTTCGACAAGGTCTCATCATCTTGACTAATGATTAACTTAAAGACAAAACTAACATAAAGAAAACTCATATTACAGAAAATAAATTTCTTTGCCAACTAATAAGATAAATTATAATGGAATAAATTTGATGATGTATCCATAAACTCCAAACTCAAGAACATTTGTTCAGAATACAATGGTTTTATCAAAACTAAGATAACTTATGCATCATCAAAAGCTAAACTTAAATCTGATCTAATGCGAAGCTCCAAGGCTCGACTTCATATTTATTCCATCAATGGCTCCTTAGACTTTGCTCCCCTTTCTTCCCTTTCACTTATGGTTGGCAAGACCTGAGGAGAAATGAAGACATTCATCGTTGCACCTTAGTTAATCCACCATATGTTGGGAACATATCTTAACTAAAACTTATGAGACAACTTAAGTTACCTGTCTTTTGAAGCCATTCTTACACTTATCATCAATTTGGTAACTTGCAAAATTTGCAGACTATTGGAAACTTATCATTTTGAGCATATTTGTTAAAGTAACTTATCAAAAAGGAAAACCTTTCTAAAGTGTGCTCTTATGGAGCTGTGAAGCTCTTTAGCACTTAATTTCATGTTCTTTTCATTAGAAAGGAACCTCCTGATTACGTTAACTGAGAGCGACCATTTAATAATCATTTTGGTAATCCTGTCGGATTTCTGCCATTTTTCTAATTTTGGAATGTGCTCCTTCGTCCTCTCAGCATAGTACACATAAATAGGAGAAGGATCACGTGTTTTTTTCCTCATGAAGCACATAATCAAGGTTCAGCTCCTTGAGAATGGCATGCACCTGATTATTCCAAGTAGGGAAATTAGTACAACTTAGGGGTTCTATTTTACTTATATAGTCTGCATAATTTACTAAAAAAATTTGAAGCAAAATAATGTCTCAATTAGTAAGTTGTATATAAGATGTACTTAAAGCATGAAGTTAAAAAACGTCTTTTGATCCCGGCTTAAGACATTATATAAGCATGAAGTTAAAAGACATGTTATATAAGACTGTACTTAAAGCATGAAGTTAAAAAACATGTCGAGACTTTAATAATGTCTTAAGCATGAAGTTAAGGAGGCTCTCTTTTACGGTACAGTTTTTTACTCATGTCTTTTGATCCCGGCGAGCCTAAAATGACTAGACCAATGATTCCTGCTCGCACGCTCTAGGCTACCTGCTATAGTAATAGTAAAAAACAAAAAGAGTTGGAAAATTAAAGAATCCATCCATCGGCATCCAAGAGATAATGACACGCGCGTTCACTAATAAGCTCTCGACAGTGACCTAGTAATAACAATAATAGTCGTTTGATAGTTATCTAAGCTCATTCCAGCCACTGCACATTTTTGCGTGCGAGCGTAAATAAAATTATATAAATTTTTTTCGTGAGCGGGGTTTAGCCCAGTATTTCATTAAGGCCCTGTTCGGCTTACCCCTATATTCGGCGTGTTCGGCTTTCTTTTTTCAGCCGGAACAGTATTTTCAGTCAGTTTCAGTCAAGTTTCAGACCAACGAACGGGGCCTAAGAAGGCAAGAGTTTAAACGTTACATATCGGCACAATCTCACTAGCGAGACACAGGGGAGATTGACCGGCAATATTACAAAAAAGGACTATACGGACCATACTATTATGCGAGACCAAAGACAAGGATCTCAAGTGGCCTACACGACACTCTCGGCCGCCACGCGTATGCTCCGCCTACTAGGGAAAAACACGTGCATTGCCTCCTTCTTCGAGGGCGACAACGGCGGTGTAAATGCCTTCTGGAACTCTTCAAAGGACGCCTCATTGGGCAACTCAGTTTCCGACCTCAAAACCCAAACGCTTCAGATTTTTGGGCTCTGAACTTGCTCATTTGCTGCAAGGCGTGCACTCCTCTCGGGGACAAATCCTTCATCGTCGTCGTCACCTCTCCCCCGGGATCTTTGTGATCCGAAGCCTAGGTGGCGACGAAAGGATAGGCTGCTGCAATGGCTTCTTGAAAGCGTTGATGAAAGTGTCGATCGAAATGGTTGAGGCTGCGCTTCCGGGTGTGACCGCACGTGCGACGTCATCCACGGGCGGCATGAGGACAGGCTCAACGATCTATGACTCATGGCCGGTGCTTGCGGCCACACATCGACGTCCGGTTGTGGTTGCGCGATCGTATTCGGCGCGCTGTCTTGATCATTGCCAAAAGATGAACAGCTGGGCGGGCAGAGGGTCCGCATGACCAGAGGCATGACCGACGACCGAGCAGCAAGCTTTGCCTCTAGCTCCATCGGGTCCTGCGCGGGCTCAACGCGGTACGTGTGGTCAGGCACGTCGAGCTTGATCCCATCGGCACTGCCGGGGGCGTGCCCGTCTGCGGCAGCATCGACGAACCAGCTACGGCGCGGCTATGTGGATGGACCCCGGTTGGCGCGATCTAGCCAACTACTAACGCTGGCCACGCCCTCCGACACATGGTACACCGAGGAAAAGTGCGCCCGAACCTCTGCTTACGAGATGGCTAGCGGTTCCCACTAGCGAGCTCGACTATAATGAGGGAGAGGTCCGCTTCAGTCGTGGCGAGCTTCGCGTTCCTCGAGATGACGAAGACCTCGACCTTGGGACGGCTAACGGTGTAACCCATAGTTGATGATGGCAAGCAGTGTGGTGTTGTGGTGCTGCAGCGGCGACGCTTGTGGAGTGGCTGATTCGCCGCACACGAGGAGGCGACAACAGAGGTGGTGCTAGGTTTGGCCCAATAGCGATGTCCCGACGACATGTTGGGTCACCTTGGCCCAGTGAGGCGACGCGGCGTTGAGGCACGCCGACCATGCCCGGCCACCAAGGATGAGGTCCTATGCGGTGGCGAATGACCTCGCTTGCACGCCCCTGGATCCGATGGCCGGTGCCACGGCAATGAAGATAACAGGACGGGGAGCGACACTGGACGACGACGTGACCGTGGGCCAGGCAGTTGAAGCAACGACCAACTAACTCCGGTGGGACAGGGCGCTAGCGTTTGGGGGCCGTTCTCCCTTGGCGAATGCAAGCGCCGGCTCACGACGATGTGGAACCCGTCGGCGTCGACGTTGGGCCCTTGGCGAGGCACATGCGCGGCCAGGGGAGTGAGGTCGTGGATGCTGATGAGAAATGTTAGGCACCGACGCACTGCACCGCTGGGCCAAGATGCTGGTGCACCAGGCTGCCTGCTGTGTATAGGTAGCCCATGGATAAGCTGAGGACGTGGTGGATGGTGTCTGCTTCGCCCGGCCGCCTTGCCGCCACCGGCTCGGCCGCGCACCCCCATGGCGGCGCTGTCGGCGACCATGACAGAGCGCAGCTGAACTCGTACTGGCGGTGGCGAAGCCGGACGCTGTTGCCGGCGGGCGACGTCAAGGTAGGTGGGATCCCTCGGCGAACTCGCCTCGTCGGAGCAGTCGAAGAAGTCCTCGGTCCAACGTTGGAACTTGGGTCGGCCCTCCGAGCCACGCCTCGGATGGAACGGGGGTGCAAGGGGGAGAGGGAAGAGGAGACAGCCGTAGTCTCCGGCGCCAGCGGACCACGGCCCTACACACACCGGAGCTTGCGGTGCTCCCAAGGATGGTTGGCTGCCGGCGAAACTACCATGAATCGGAAGATCAGCACCTGAGGAGCACAGATTTGGTTTTCACTTGGCTGATTTGGGCTTGGTTGGCAGATCGGCTCGGGGGAAGGAGTGGCGGCAGCGTCGTCCGGTGGAGGGGGCGGGACGGGTGGGTGGGTGGGAGACATCAATTGTTAACAACTCGCCCATAAAATTATATCATGAGCTAGTAAAATGATCGGCCGGGTGAGCGAGTCGTCGGTTGCTTCGCTTGCCCACGGCAAAAGGCAGCGTTGGAATCGTATCCTATTCCATTCCATTTCCCGGCTTCAGCCAGCCAAGCCAACCACTCAGTCGTCGTCGCCGCAGCTCCGTGGGCCCCCGGCAGCCGCTACCGCTAGAAGAGGCCCACGCGATCGGACAACCAGCCCGAGACCGCCACGAGTCACTTTTCCACTCAAAAAATAAAACAAACAAAGGCGGGCCTAGTTTCCTTTTCTCGAGCCAAAATCACACGCCAGCGAAGTCCGAGACTGCGATCTTTTTTGTTTTTGTTTTTGTTTTTTTACAACACGAGACAGCCGGTTGATTTGCGCAGGCAACTCAGGTGCGGTTTTCCATCACGCCACTGGATTGTATTGTTTGGCCCGCCTTGCTCATAAAAAAACGTTACATGTACACTGACAGTGACGGACCCACCGGGGAAGCAGGGGTTGGAGCCCCCCCTACTTGCCACGAATGGTCCAACTCAAACCTGCAAATCACCAGTGCTAAAAAAAATACCCTGCAAATCACACGTTCCCTCGTAGATAGATAGTAAAATGGTGAATGGAGATCCTTCTAATAAGTAAAAATCATGGTTTGAGGTGTTTGATTGGTTAGAGTACATTATTTCAAAAGATGCAACATTTCGCTTGTGTTGCTGCTATCTTTTGTTTGAGCCGGCAAAACCTAAAAAAACTAGAAGTGACGTCTTTGCCAAAGTCTAGGTATAACAACCTAGAAGGAGGCTATACACAATATTGCAAGGCTTAAGTGCGAAGACTTTATGAACCAATGAACGAGTGTGTCTTAGCAAACTGAATATAGCCCAACTAGTTACGTTTCTTTATGGTAGAACTTGCTTACCTGGGTCCTAACTCCTCAACTTGACGTGGGTCCACAGTTCAAAATCTATGAATCGAATGCTAGATCAGAAAAATTACTGAGCTTCTTGATAAGGACATGACACCCATGCATATGATCATGTTTGGCACATGGTATGGAAGGTTAGGAGGTAGCAGTAAGGGTGTCCAAGTCAAGAAGGAGGCCTGAGGCTAATTCGGTTTCGAGTCCCCTGAGGTGGAGGCCCAAAGCAACTCAAGTTCGAGTCTGCCTCGGCCTCCTAGGACCAGTCTGTCTTAAACTTGGTCACCCAGGACGCATCCGGACTCCGTTTTCGACGATCCACATATGGTTGGAGAGCTAATTTGATAAGGAAGCCAATCCAAGTGGTCTCACAGTCAAACGCCCTTCATAATCAACAGGAATCGTTGAAACAAGTCAGCATCCAGAATCTGCCAGGGCGCTGCGACACCGTCTTTTGGCCCGTGTATCGTGTTTGGGCCATTAGGGGGCGCGTCCAAGGTAGGCGACAACCCTAAGACCTTTATAATCATACGCCGCCGCCATCATTAGGTTTTGGGTTTTTCTTAGATTAATCTATCAAGAACAGTTTCGCCGTTCATCGGTTTGTGAGACCCCAACTTCGTGAGATTAATCATTCATCTGCAATTTGGTTGCTTTCTTTCTTGTTCTTGCTTGTGTTCTTTGTTGCGCAGACAGGGATTAGCCTTCTTGGCGAGGTCAACTGGATCCGTGTCTCGGTTGATAACCAAAGGAGTTGTGGTGCTAAGATTGCAGGGTTCGATCTTTCGATCTAAAACCGGATCGGTGTGTCATTCTCCGCCACAACGATAGTTATCACTACCTGATGGAAGATCGGGATCTCCGTTCCCATTACTTCCTGCAGGTGTATAGACCACAGATCGACATCTAAAGATTGTAGGAGAAGCACATACAAGTAGATCGACCACAAACCCTAGAAATCACCTCAACAACAATATGAAATGTAAGTGAAATAAATTAAGCATACGGTGACACAATGATTTGTCCCATCGTTCAGCTCGCCACTAAGACTTGCCTAAGTCCACAGTTGTTGAGGTTAGCAAGCTAAGGCTTAGGGCTTTCCAACCCTTCCTCGTTCTTAAGTCAAGAGACTCAACTCTTGAGATGAGGAATGAGTTTACTAGCTTTAAGAGATGGTTACAAACCTTCCGGGGCTGCCACACAAGTTGGCAAGCTCCACGGACGACGCTCTAGCCGGCTAGGAGCCAAGCTCCAAGAGTAACAAACACAACCACCGGTCCAAAACTGTGAACCAAGTGCTCTTTAGAGTTGGAAAATCAGTGGATCTTCTCTCTAATCGAGTTTGGAGCCTTTTTCTCTCAAGGAATGATGTGGAAATCAAGATGAAAGCTTGAGAGCTTGAATGCACCAATGGAGGAGAGAGAGTGAGCACTGAGCAGCTTTTCATCGATCTAAATGACTAGGTGAGGAAGAAGACCATTGTGAGGGAGAGGTATAAATACCTCCCTAGTTCTCAACGGTCAGATAAGTCACAGCAGTGCCGCGGCCTATCTACGGCATAGCCGCGCTTTAGGTGCGGCACTGCTGCACCAAGCCATACAGCAAAGGGCAAAGGAGTGTTGAGCTGGCTGTCTTGGCTGAACTATGAGGATTCTTTAGTGTAAGATTGAGCACTTAGTTGCACATGTTAGCATAAGCATTGTGTCACCCTTTATAGTACAGCTTTTTCTATACTCAAATTCAAAATATAATATGAAATTAACCTCCTTTGAACTCAAAGCCGTCATCTTTTGTAATTGGAGGCTCCTCCATTACGTATAACATCCTCTTCTATGAATCTCCTGCTTGTCATCTCAATAAATCTCATTAGTCCTCTAATTGCGTGGTTATTATCACCAAAATCCACAATTAGGGCTTGATTGCACTTACAATCTCTCCCTTTTTGGTGATTGATGACAACACAATTAGATCTTACAAAAGATATGAAATATATCTAAGATTTTTAGAGCCATGGGTATAGAGACTCCCCCTAAATATGTGAATTGAGAATTGAATTCTGAAATTGGCTTTAGAGGCCAAGATTCACACTTTTAGTCAAAGTGATGGGACTCTGTAACACCTCTGGTGTTACGAACCTGCTTAGCACCTAGGTTAAGGCCTTAGAGAATCTAGCTGAACGACTGTGGGGGTATTAACCCCTATACCCTTACGACTAGGTTTGGGCTAGCCCGGACCAGGGTGTCCGACCCACTAGAAGGCGACGCATGGCCCAGCTGATCTGCGCAAGGAATCAAGGCAGACTTGGAGATCAAGCAAGATCCTAGTCGGTTAGAATAAAAATCCTTATCCGGCCACCTATGGCAATTGTAACTGGTTAGGATTAGTTTCCAGATCTGTAACCCTACCCCCCAGACTATATAAGGCGGGCAGGGGACCCCTCTCAAAAATCATCTCATTTACATACAACAATACAACCAGACACAGGATGTAGGTATTACGCCTTCACGGCAGCCGAACCTGGATAAAACCTCGTGTCTGTCTTGCGTCACCATCTTGTTCGTAGGTTGCGCACCTATCTGCCGAAAATCTACTACCTTGGGCATACCCCTAGGTAGACTGCCGACCATATTTCGTCGACAGTGGTGCGCTAGGTAGGGGGTGTGCGTATTGCTCCCTAGACGAATAAGATGGTCATCATTCCTGGTTCCATGGCTACGCCGAACGGCCTCACGTTCACCATCGGCCAGATCACCTGGACCACTAGCTCCGATAACTTCATCGCCATGACCACGGAGGAGGCACAGATCCAATCTGTGTCGACCACTGCTTCGCCAGCATCAGCTATGGCTCCGACCACGTTGGATCTGGCTCCAGCCACACCAGCATCATCTTTAGCCACGCTGACAACCCGTCGTTCGCTTCCACGCTACAAAGGGAGGCAGATCGACAACATTGACCTGCTCGACTCCATCGATTAGGTCGGCACCAAGCTTGCTGAAACCCTAGCTCTGGTAGATTCGATTCAAAATCAACCTACCGAGCAGGTAACCACTACCCACAATAGATCCACCCGACTAGCTCGGGCCAGTCATCCTACACGACTCGGTATGGATCTCGGGGTCACGTCTAGTCCTGAAGGGCACTCCGTTCGTCGCCGACCAGCCCCCGCAACGAGTCTCCGGCTCTCTGAGTGCGAAGCCTTGATGGAAAATTACCAGGCTCAGCCCTATGGCCTACGAAACACTACTTCCAACTATGCGTACAATATACAACGCTGCTCGGATCTATGTTTTATACATCGACCTCGACCAAAACAACGCAACTTCGTCAACATGGTTTGGATTGAGGAGTATCAAGAAGGATCAGTCCACACAGTTCAAGAGGGCAGTTCAAGCTCCTCGTCCAACATCGCATCTATTGGCTCTGTCCACACTGAGCTTCAGCGTCATGACAATGAAGGAGTTGAATACGATCTGGATATCCCAGACCACTCCTCGGGGTTCTCATGATTCCCATCCTTCCCACCAAGGCAAGGAGACTTGATCAATGTCGTCAGTAATGACGAACCACCAGTAGTTGGCAAAACAGAACAAGAAAGGCTAGCGCACGAAGCACGCAATATTAACCGGTTTAATCGCAGACAAGCCGAAGCCAAGGCAGAAGAGGAGGCACGACACATAAGGTTCCTGCCACGTGATCTCAACAATGCCTTTGATAGGGTAGGGGAAAAGCAGGTCTTCAGGACTCTAAGCGCCAACGTAGCTGTTGCTATGGCGACAACGCAATGACTACCCAATACCCCGGAAATCCAGGCAATTCATGATGATGTACAAGCCTACCTGACGGCTGCTATAGCCTAGACCACAGAGATTGCACACCAAGCCCGGGCTCCATCCGTCTTAGTCGAATCAAGCCACAGTCGCCAGTACTCAAGTCGCCCATAGTCACCCAACTAGTGTGGCTCGTGCAACAAAGACCCACCAGACAACCGTCAAGGTGGAAACGGTGGTCATGATGGTGGTCGAAACGACAACCACCGCGACTACCGGGATGACAACCGCCACAACTATCGGGACAACAATCAATGAGACAACCACGACAATCGCCGTGATAACCGCAGTCGTGGGGTCAACCAGGGTGGCAATCGGGATCGCCGTGATGGCAATAAAAATCTCCGCCATTCCCTCGGAGAATGCAATCTACGCGATCGCATTAACCAAAGAGCCAACGATTGTGCATCCCACGAAAGCTATCGCCGTATGGAATATGATATTACCCACGGCCCTTCGGGTTTGAAGTAGTTTACTCCTCACCTTCGCCAAGTCATGTGGCCAAAAAACTTCAAGCTCGAAAAACTCCAGAAGTACGACGGCAAGGAGAACCCTGAGTTATGGGTCATGCTCTCCGAAACCACGTGTAGATCAGCCATGGCTGACGAGCACGTCATGTCTAATTACTTCCCAGTCGCCGTCGGCCATGCAGGCCACCAATGGCTAGTCAGCTTGCCGGCAAACTACTTTGATTCTTGGCAAGAGCTCAAGCAAGCATTCATCGACAACTTCATTGCTACTTGCGAACAACCCGGCAACAAATATGATCTGCAGCGGATTCAAGATCGCAAAGATGAGCCACTCCTTAGTCTCACCGCGAGATCTCTTTCAGCTGAAAGGACCAATGGGCTACGATACCTGAGCCAGGGCATTTTCCTCTGGTCCTCGATCCTTGTATCAACAAGGTTCAGTTCGATAGAGTGCTGATTGACGGTGATAGTTCCATCGATATACTATTCAAGAATAGTTTGCTAGCCCTGAAGATAACCTAGGCTGATCTCAAGCCATACGAGGCATAGTTTTGGGGTGTTCTCCCCGGACAGAGCTCCACACCTCTCGAGCAGATCACGTTACCTGTGCAATTTGGTACCCCAGACCACTTTCGCACCGACTACGTCAACTTCGTGGTCGCCGACTTCGAAGGCACCTACCATGCTATCCTTGGCCGACCAGCGCTCACCAAGTTCATGGCCATACCTCACTATAGGTATTTGGTGCTCAAGATGCCTACTAAGAAGGGGGTTCTAACTCTCAGGGGCAACGTATACGTAGCCTACACCTGCGAGGATGATAGCTTCAAAATAGCAGAGGCTCACGACCTCTCTATTCGCATGGCCGAGACCATGCTCGACGCCAAGCAGACCCCAGCCGACCACCTGGAGATCCCAAAACTCAAGGCCCCACGCAAGAACATCAAGTCCAAAGAGCACAAAGAGATCCAGCTGGTCGACGGTGATCCAAGCAAAATGGCCCTTATCGGGGCCAACCTGGATCCTAAATAGGAAGACGCGCTCGTCAGGTTCTTGAGGAGCAACGTGAGTGTGTTCGCATGGAAACCCGCTGACATGCCCGGTGTACCTCGGAACTTGATCGAGCACTCCTTAAATGTCGATGGCAAGGCCAAACCCATCAAGCAGAAGCTACGACGGTTCGCTCACGACAAAAAGGAGGCTATTAGGGTAGAAGTTACACGGCTTTTAGCAGCCAGATTTATCAAAGAAGTGTATCATCCGAAGTGGTTAGCCAACCCGGTTCTTGTACGCAAAAAGAATAAGGAATGGAGAATGTGCGTTGATTACACTGATCTCAACAAACACTGCCCTAAAGACCCCTTCGGCTTACCTCGCATAGACGAGGTCATAGATTCAACTGCCGGTTGCGAGCTGCTTTCCTTTCTCCATTGCTACTCTAGTTATCACCAGTTCACTCTCAAAAGGACGACCAGATCAAAAAGGACCACCACATGAGGTCGTTTGGGCTCAAGAACACTGGGGCTACCTACCAACGCGCCATACAGGCCTGCCTCAAAGATGAGATAAAAGACGACCTCGTCGAGGCTTATGTTGACGATGTAGTTGTTAAAACCAAGGAAGCATATACCCTTGTCGACATCCTAGAACGTACCTTTGCAGCCCATAACCCATTCCAATGGAAATTAAACCCAAAGAAGTGCATCATTGGTGTTCCATCTGGTATACTATTCGGCAACGTCGTCTATCACGACGGCATACGGCCTAACCCAGAGAAAGTAAAAGCTGTCTTGGACATGAAGCCACCCAAAAAGGTGAAGGATGTTTAGAAGCTTACCGGATGCATGGCTGCCCTCAGTCATTTCATATCTAGATTAGGCGAAAAAGGACTACCATTTTTCCAGCTTCTCAAAGCATCCGAGAAGTTTGAGTGGTCGGAGGAAGTAGACGCTGTTTTTACACAGCTGAAACAATTCCTTACATCACCTCCGGTCCTCACTGCTCCTAGAGAAGATGAAACCCTCCTGCTTTACATTGTGGCAACTAATCGAGTGGTCCCACTGCCATGGTGGTCGAGCGCGACGAGCCCGACCACGTCTACAAGGTACAATGACCAATTTATTTCATCAGTGAGGTGCTCAGTGAATCCAAGACTAGGTACCCATAGATTCAGAAACTGATCTACGCCATACTAATTACATACCGAAAGTTAAAACACTACTTTGACGGATATCGTGTGGTGGTCATGACCGAGTACCCTCTGGGAGACATCATTCGCAACAAGGATGCACATGGGCGCATCATCAAATGGGCAATGGAGCTATGCCCTTTCTCCTTGGAATTTGCAAGCCGTACTACAATCAAGTCTCAGGCACTTGTCGATTTCATCGTCGAGTGGATAGACTTAAGCACACCTACCTCTCAGGGGCCCACCGAGTATTGGAAAATGTACTTCAATGGCTCTCTCAACATCGACGGCGCAGGAGTAGGAGTCCTTTTCGTATCACCATCCAAGGAGCAGCTCTAATATGTCCTCAGGATTTATTTCTCGACGTCTAATAACGCTGTCGAGTACGAAGCATGCCTACATGGTCTGCGCATTGCGGTCGAGCTCGGTGTCAAGAGTCTCTATGTCTATGGAGACTCGGCTCTAGTCATCAACCAACTCAACAAGGACTGGGATACAACCAGCGAAAAGATGGACGCATACTGCAAAGCGATCAAAAAGCTGGAAGGCAAGTTCTATGGCATCGAGTACACACATGTGGTCTAGGACAAAAATCAAGCAGCAGATGCGCTGTCAAAGTTAGGATCATCCCGAGCCAAAGTCCCACATGGCGTATTCGTTCAAGACCTGCTCATGGCCTCCATCAAAGAAGAAGATCCCGCGGTCGACAAGCCTCCAGACCAGCCATTGGTGGCTACGGTTCCAGCGTCAAACACCACCAAACCACCTCCAACCACTAAGAAGCTCGATTGGAGAGTACCTTTCATCAAGTACCTGATAGATGGTAGCGGTTACACTGATCGGACAGAAAACGAACACCTGATGCGTCGCAGTAAGCAGTATCTGCTCGTCGATGGCAAATTGAGGCGCAAGAAAGCGAAGGAGGAAATCTTGATGAAGTGTATAACCCAGGAGGATGGTGAACATCTCCTAGACAAAATCCACTCTGGCTCCTGCGGCAACCACGCAGCCTCAAGACCGCTGGTCGGCAAGGCTTTCCGAGCAGGGTTCTATTGGTTGTCGGCCGTAGCCAATGTAGAGAAGCTAGTCCGCCATTGTGAAGGTTGTCAGTTTTTCGCCAAGAGAATCCATGTACCAGCACACGAGATTCAGACTATACCAGCCTCTTGGCCCTTTGCATGCTGGGGACTAGATATGATCGGGCCTTTCAAACCGGCCCCTAGAAAATTTACATGCGTCTTTGTGCTGATCGACAAATTCTCCAAGTGGATAGAGTACATGCCCCTGGTCAAGGCATCTTTAGAAAAGGCTGTCGCATTCCTCGACCAGGTCATCCACCGCTTCGGCATACCCAACAGCATCATCACTGATCTAGGTACTCAGTTCACCGGGAACGCTTTTTGGGACTTCTGCGATGAAAGGAGCATAGTAGTAAAATACGTCTCGGTGGCACACCCTAGAGCTAATGGACAGGTCGAGCGGGCAAATGGTATGATACTAGACGCACTTAAGAAGAGGATGTATAGAGAGAATGACAAAGCTCCTAGAAGATGGCTCAAAGAGTTACCAGCCGTGGTCTAGGGTCTCAGAACCTAGCCCAGTCGCAATACTAACGTATCACCATACTTTATGGTTTATGGCGCTGAGGCAGTGCTCCTAGCAGATATAGCCTTTAGATCAGCACGGGTAGAGAACTTCGATGAAGACAAGGCCAATGAAGTGCGGGAGCTAGAAGTGAATAGTGCAGAAGAGAAGCGGCTCGATTCTTGCGTACGTACAGCCAAATACCTTGCTGTTTTGCATAGGTACTACAACAAGAATGTCAAGGAGCGGTTCTTTGTGGTCAGGGACCTGGTCCTAAAGTGGAAGACGAATCAGCTATTATGATTTCTCCGACCACTCTAATGTGTCCCAATTCCTGGCACATCGACAAGCTTAGACGTTTCTATGCTTAGCTACTAAGATATGTACCCCTCTTGTACTTTTGATTTATTTCAATAAAGCTATTATGATTTCTCCGACCACTCTAATGTGTCACTTCGAAGTCTATTGTTATTCTAACTCTACCCATTAAAACCAACCACCATTCCTTCTCGGGTTCTCGGAGTAGGCCCTTTCTCCGGTTCCTCCCAACGCGTGCATGGGATCCGCTCTCTACGCTATGGGTGATCGGCAGGTGCTCTCTGGTTTGACTTGTGTGTTTCTATGTGTGCACAAGCTACGCACCTCACACTCCAACCGCAAGACAAACCAGGGCCATACAAACCTTTTAGGATGATGTGTCGACTAAACTGGTACAACTAAACAGAACGCCAACACGTTCTAACTTACTTACATCAACATGATATCCGAGCTTAAACACGTTTTCTACAAAACAAACAAGCTTATGTTGATATACAGTTACGTTATTACAAGCTTGCCTAAAAAGGTCCAAGTTTACAATAACCCAACTACATCTTCTTCTACAGCTATAGCCTACACTATTGGCTGGTCGGGGCACGCGGCGCCTGCTGCTCGCCGGGCCTGACATCGTGCTTGGGTCTCAGGGACTCTGGCATTGATCGAGCTGAAGAAGATGGCCCCGCCGATACCTGGCTGGTCGAGACCGCAGGCTTCGCCGGTTGGCTTGAAGATGGCGGCGCTCCCAGCTGACTTGTTGACGGTGTTCCTTGTACGGGTGGTGTCGCACCTCCACACAAGTTAATATCACCAATTATTTTCACCGATAAGTCCAGCTGGGTCATCCATAGCTCCTTGGCCTTGTCTGGATCAACCTCCTTTGGGTATCTAGCCTCTAGGCACTTGAGATCGATCAGGGGGTACTAAGCACATACCATGCTTAGCACATGTGCACCTACGAACTCTCCTGCCTCCTTCATGAACCCCTAGAACCATCCCCATGCCCTTTGGCATCTCTCGATCAATCCTAGCTACGGCGTCATTGGCACATCTTCTGCTAGTGCCGGATCGATGAGGTTAAGGACCGGCAAAATGCCCTTTGCCACCTCCTGGAACCGGCTTTTCTAGGTGTCACTGTCCTTGGTGATCTCTTGGCATTGCGCCTTCTAGCCATCTTAGTCTTTCATCATGGCCTCTAGATGCTTCTTTGCATTGATTTTTATAACTGCAAACCGCACACGCCGTTAAGACGTTAGACCATGCCAAACTACGGTAGGCAACAAAAATGAGCAAAGGCGGTTGGACAACTTACCTTTTAGCTCCTCTGTCGTCTTGGTAGTGTGGTCCCAGAGCTGCGACTAGTCTTGCACCAGTTTTCTATTGTCCTCGTTTAGGTGATCACACTCCCCTACCACATGACTGTTCTCCTCTTGGAGACGGATCACTTCAGCTTCTAAGCCTGCACTACAGCTGTTACTACCAACAACGCAACAGCACTTGTCAGTAGTCGGTATGATAAAATGGCTACTTACTTGTTCTTTCCCGCTCTTTCTTACTGAGCTGGATGACCAGGTTCTGGTTCTAGGAATCTAGCACTGTCTTTTCATGATTGGTGGCTTCAAGTCACTGGCGCAAGCGGTCCACCTCCGCCGTTAGCTCCTTGTTGTTTGCAATGATCCCCTCGATCTGGTCGAAGCATTTCTTGCGGTACCTTGTGGTCTTCATTAAGTCCTATGTGCAGATAGCTAAGTAAGACAACTATGACTAGACCACAAGACCAGGGGTGAAGCGAAGCTTACCTGCACTTTCGTAACAAGCTCGCTTCGCTGCCCGTTCAACTTTCTTGGTTTCTTCGACCTCCGAGATTTCCTCATGGATAACCCATTGGTCGTTCCGCCAACGCGACACATAAACATGTTGTCACTTGTCTTGCGGATGGCCTAGGACCTCCTCCACCTCATCCTCTTCGAGCTCTTCTTCGGGTCCTGGTGCTGGCCTGGTGTCAGCAGCATCTGTGATCACCACAGCCTTCCCATGAGCTACACCATCAGTAAATGTGGTCTATGCTCTCACCTCCAGCCACTGTTCCTCGGTCTGCTCTGTTATCCTCGACACTGAGGTGTTGCCCTCAGCAGGTTTAGCGCTCGGAGCACTCATGCCCGGCTCGGCTGGTCCCTCGACCACATGCTCAGGGATTGTTGTCTGACTGCTCGCTTGCTGAGGCCTCGACAGATCTTCTACTATGGCTTCCTCGGTGGTCGCCTGATGGGTAGTTTGCTCTGTACTTATTGGCGGTGCCATGCCACTTCTGGCTAGCTGGTCTAGACTTTCTGTGGACGCTGAGCTAGTACATCCGAGATAAGTTCAGAAAGCAATCATATTAAATGCAAATTGCTAACTTATATCAAGGTTACAAATACTTACATGTTGGAAGCACAGAATGATGTGGAGAAGGCGTGTCTCTTTGACCGTACTTGCTCCACGTGCTGTGCGAATGACTCCTGGTCTCCCTCTACATCCAGCACTGTCGATGGGCCTTGGTGCTTGACCCCTCCACCACTTGTCCTTCGCATTCTGTGGTCGGTGGTGTGCTCGGTTGAGTTGTTGCTCCCATCACCGGTTGTGTTCCTTGCCCAGGTACTCCCGGGGTTGACCCGGCTGCATCCTTCACCGCCGTCGGTGATGTGGGTCCCATAGGCATGGAGGACCCACCTTGCTCCATCGACTCCAGTTGCTTCCTCCTTTTTTGAGGGACAAGTTGAAAGGTGTCTGCATCTTCTCCCTCATTTGCGCCATCATCCAGCCAAGCAATAATCGCCTGTCGACGCTTGCTGGCCGGGTTCTCCACCAGGTCCTCCTCGGGCTCATTGATATTTAGCGCTCCCCCAGTGAGCAGGGTGGTTACTGATCTCTTCTTTGACTGTTTGGGGCAGCCGACCACTTACCAACAGCTTTGGCCACTGCCTCCTCTCCAGCTCCAAGCCCCGCCCAGTCGACGTCCTCGTCCTCGATCTCGACGCTGGTCTGGGTGGTGGGATCAGCTCCTTGTGGACACTCTACTCTAGGGGGTGGCGACACAAACACTGTCGCTCTATCCCGACCATTAACCTAGGTAACAAAAGGGAGTGAACAAAGTAAGTTTCCACTTACCCTACCACAATATAAGACTATGGGTACACGGCAAGACGAGTTACCTTTGGGGGAGGTCGGGCAAGGTTGAAAGCATGCTCGATGTCGCTCAATCTGGCATAATTTGGATCGGCTAAGTTAAATAGCTCGCCAATTCTAGCTTTGACTTTGATTTTGTCAAGCGCCCTCTGCCTCGTCCTTGTCGGGTCTGCGCTCCCTTGATACTCATAGCTAGGATGTACCCTCCTCTAGCAGGGCTAGACCCATCGGCTGATGAAACTCCCGACCACGCTCGGACCATTCAGTTTTTCCATGGGATCATTCTAAATATTTCTAAGATCTATCCTAGATGCTCGGGCTTCTCCGACCAGCTCATCTTCTTCTCCGAAATGTAGCCCGCGTCGTACAGCGTGATCGTGTTCAGCTCTTCACAGATGTAGAACCATTTTTTGTACCAGTCATCGAGCGACGTGTTCCATGGGCAGTGCAGGTATTGGACTTTCATGCCGTCATGGAGGTTGAGGTATACACCCCCAACTATCTTCGAACCACCGCTTCCTTTCTTCCGCAGACAGAAAAGATGGCAGAAAAATCGAAATGGGGCTGGAAGCTGCCATACGCTTCGCACAGATGAATAAATGTGGTGACAAGGAGGATCGAGTTGGGATGTAGATTGCAAATCCCAATCTCATAGTAAAGACAGAGCCCCTGAAGAAATGGATGTACCGGAACTCCAATCCCCGTTTAAAGAAATCCTCGAACACCACGATCTCACCTGGTTGTGGATCAGGGTACCCCTTGCCCTTTGACGCATGCCATCCTATGAGCTCCTTATTGTGGAGTACCCCCATGGTGACGAGGTCTTCAATGGTCTGCTCGTTGCTTTTCGACTTCCACCATTCCTTCGCCATGACCCATGTTTTCTTCTACGCATCACTTTTCACCATTTCCTTTTGTTTTCCACCTCTGACTCCAGCCTTGCTGGTGAACAGGGAGTGTTCTGTTCTTCAACAGCAGCGGGGGATTAGCAGAGGCGGTTGTCGAAGCGGCGACGAATTGATTGGTGGTGATTTCAGATGTGTTAGGGTTGGTTGGCGAGAGGAAGACGAAATCTGTGGTTGCGAATGGCAATGGGGTTCAGTAAATAGTAACTGACCTATCATATATCATATTTAACCCAAGAGTTATGCTGTTTCGTCTGCCAGGGTTTCTTGGGGGATGTGCGCATGCGCCGCAAATGGTTGTTTTCACGTTTGCAGTATTACTCAGCCTCGAGATCTACGCCAATATATGCGCCTCTTCGTTGCCAGTGTGGGAGGGCCCACGCTGACGCATCTACTGATAGGTGCCACGCAACTATTTGCTTGACAAGACAAAAAGACAGTATGACGTGCTATACCCGTCTACTTTTTTGACTAGACGTGTCAGACCGGACTTGTCAAAACAAATAAATAAATAAATACATAAAATAATAGTAAAAGTGGCATATGGTTTTTTGCCACACTTTTTGTGTTTGGGGACTGTCCTGACCACCCTCGTGCTCGGGGACTGTCGCGACTATCCTTGTGCTTGGGGACTGTCCCGACCACCATCGTGCTCGGGAACTGTTCCGACCACTCTCGTGCTCGGGACTGTCTCGACCGCCCTCGTGCTCGGGGACTATCCCGATTGCCTTTGTGTTCGAGGACTGTCCCAACTACGGTTATTCTCAGGGATTCATCGTTTTCCCCATGTTGCGCTCGGGGACTGCCCCGACCACTCTCTGACTATTGCTCGGGGACCGCTCTCCTCGGCTACATGTGATTTGTACTCACATACAGTTGAGAGGCATTTATTTTTTTCTCACTTAGACCTTGCTACAAGGCTGATACCTTGCCTTCCAATAAGCTCGGGGACTACATCAGTACGATGCACCTGCCGGTGCAGCTCGTATCGCTTGTATGATGATTGGATTCTCAACTTAACTGGGAATTCTTTTTAGACCCTAGCACCACATGCCTACGTCACCTACTACCAGGCTCGAGGACTAAGTGGGCACACTTCACCTTGCGGTGAATGTGCTTATTTGATCAACCCCTACGCTCTGACTGTTGGCCATAACTACTATTGTACAAGGGTCACTTACATTTCTTTTCAGAAATACAAGTGGGCACACTTGATCAGGAAAGAAATCTTTTTCTTTTTTCTTTAGAGCACCATGCATTCTTCGGACAACTAGAATCTTTGGCTATAATCGTGGTCCACTGCTCTCTGTGCTGACCAGAATACTGGCACATTTGTTTGGTCAATGTTTCAACCAGTTGGAGACGACATGAAGACAGACCGCATTAGCCGAAGAAGATCAAACAGCGTGTCGCAACATAATACATGGTGCTCGCGAACTAGCTATGGGGGTATTAACCCCTATACCCTTACAGCTAGGTTTGGGTTGGCCTGAACCAGGGGGTTCGACCCACTAGAAGACGACGTGCAGCCTAGCTGATCTGCTCAGAGTCCCACGCAAGGAATCAAGGCAGACTTGGAGATCAAGCAAGATCCTAGTCGGTTAAAATAGGAATCCTTATCCGGCCACCTATGGCAATTGTAACTGGTTAGGATTAGTTTCTAGATTTGTAACCCTGCCCCCAGACTATATAAGGCGGGCAGGGGACCCCTCTCAAAAATCATCTCATTTATATACAGCAATACAATCAGACGCAGGACATAGGTATTATGCCTTCACGGCGGCCGAACCTGGATAAAACCCCTAGGTAGACTGCCGACCATATTTCATCGATAATCTACTACCTTGGGCATACCCCTAGGTAGACTGCCAACCATATTTCATCGATAACAACTTTTTTGAATTTTAACATGTTAAAACACACAGGCAACGAAAAACAATTTCTGTAAACAAAAACAAAATATAATGTATGTATAGTGCTTATGTAAAAATGGTGAGCAGATAGTTTAAGTAAGAATACAACTTTAATTTTGGGAAGTGAATATTGTTAACTAGGGTTTTGGGAGCTAAAAAATCGAATCCAAAATTTAAACTAGAACTTTCCATTGAATCGACAAGAAATTGAACTTAGGTTACGAACGTCATTTTTGGTGAATTATATTGAGCAAAATAGTTAAAAGGTGCTTAAATGTTTTGCTCCTATGGGTTAGTATGTAGTATGGGCTATTGAGTGAAATATTCATTGGTTGAAATTAATAAGGTTTAGACATTAAAAATTGCAACAAAAAGTGCTAATGGTTGTTAGTTCTAACCGAACCTTGCCCTCTTCTCTATCTGGAAATGATAGTAGACAATGTCATTTTGACACTCAAATTCTAACCAAATTGTTTAAACACTAACTTCATGTTCTCGTACTGTTGGTTGTCTCTAAGTGAGTACTTGAGCATGGCTTAGGTGGTAGTGGTGTTGCGTGTCACGATAGCCTCGCAAAAAATTGCCCAAACATCGTTAAAACGTGTCAAAGTCGTGTCGTTGGCGCTCTGTTCGTGAACTAATGTTTAGAGCGATGAGCTCACATTGACATCCAACTACCTCCTTCCCTGGTGGTCCTCTAGTCATGGCGATGGCGTTGCTAGGTCGTTGGCAATATGGACTTTACGATAGGGGAGTTAGTTGAACCTCAACTATGATCGTTAGTGACTTTTGCTACGCTTTGAAATGTGTGCACGTCACCTAGGGCAGCCGTTCAGACTGGGGTTGCCGTCACCGAGGTCACATCGTGTTGTGCGTGTGCCAATGCTAGGCACCAAGCTGTGTGCGGGGTCGTGGTGGAGCTGTGGCTGTCACCTCCTTGCCGTCGTGGCGCTCACCTGACCTTTCATCCTACCTATCGCGTCGAGTCTCTAGACATGTGCCGTTGTAGCCGTGCCTAGGTCGACAACCCCAGTCACTATGGTGATGAGATGTTTCCTTGCCTTCCCCGCTAGCTGACGTCGGTGTGCCCCGCTCAGGTCTTGCCTGTAACACCCTCGGTGTTACACCCTAAATCATTTACTAAGACACATCATGAGCATCATATTTATGTGTTAGTGCATAGATGAAGCATTGCAATTAAAACGATCAATAAAAGTGTTAAACAAAAAGTTACTCCATAACTCATACAGTTAACAAGTAGGGTTGTAAACCAATTTTTGTTGAACAAAAACACTATAGAACACACATGTGACACTTAAATAATGTTTGAAATATGAACTTTGTAGATGACAGTGAAATACTTGCTGTTGAAAAATGATATTACTAATTAATATTTCTACTATCCTAGAAATTGCAAATTGAAATCAAGTTTAGCTCAAAAACTTAGAAAAAATTCCAAGTTTGTCAACAGCTAGACATTGCTATGTTTAGCAAATTATTTTGAGAGATTGGGTTAAGGGGTGGTGTAGTGTTATATCTTGATTTGATAGTCTCATATACCATCTTGAGTGTAGCTAAGACCATTTAGGTATTGTAGCAGCGGTTTAGTTGCGGTGGGAGCTTTAAAAACCAAGCACAACATGTCCTTGTCCTGCACAACAAAGTCATCGCGCCTCAGGGGCATGACGTCATCATGTCGGTGTGTCTTGAGCGTGCCCACACGCTATCCATGCTCGGCTTGCCTTGCCAGTTGTCCGGTCCATCAGGGGCACTGCGGTATGGGGCCGCTGCTGCTGCTCGCACGGCCATGCGACACTGCCCCTATCCCACACATTGCCGCACTGCTAGCCTGGCATGCATCATGATGCAGCCGTTGTCATGATGCAGCCGTTGTCGCTGCCATCGCATCATCATTGTGCTACGCCTCTAGCTCGGTTGGATGTCGTACGCACATGGTCGTGCTTGCCGTCGCCATGCCATTGATGGCACTACGACGCATGAGCCATGCTAGTCACGAATGTGTGTGCCTATTTGCTACCGCCTGGACATGGGTCTCCACGGTCGCACCAACCACATCTAGCCAAGGCGCGCACACCGAGCCATCGGCCATACCCCACCACCCTCTCTCTATTTCTCATCTCTCTACCGCCGTTGAGCTGCACCCACGTGCGAGCTAGAGAGTGGTCACTTCTACTCAATTCTGCCCGTCTGCACCTTCGCCCTCCCGTCATCTTGCCGCTCAACCCTGCACAGCCATGATGATGCCCGGCCAAGCGCCAATTTGGCTCCTTTCCTCCAGCATGCCGTTAAGGCCACGCCTCGGCCATGACCGAGGGTAGACCTCCATTCCTCCACCCGAGCCCAATTACTTGTGCCACTACATTCACCTTGCTCTCCTCTTAGCCCTATGCACCCCAGTCCAGTCGCTACCGTCTCTACTCCACCACTGATGCGACCGTGCCACCGCATGGTTCGGCTGCACGTGGCCGGCCTGCCTCCACCACTCTCCACTCCTACCCTCACTGCGGCTTGGCTTATGGTAGTCCCTTGATGCTCTCATAGTAGCTGGTTGGGACTATAGTAGCTCTAGTTCATTGGGGCGGCTACGCCACCATCGTGGCCGGCCATGCGCCGCCGTAGCCATCTCCAGCTCATCCCGTAGCCCTATGTTGCTGCTAGGTGTAGGTAGTGGAACCCTAGAAGAGTTTTGGCCTGATCGATGGGCCAGAGTGGACCTCTGGTAGCCGGCGTAGCTTCTCCATGCCGCTGCTCGCCGTGCCGCCATGCGCGGGGTCACCGAGGGGTGTGCTCGGGAAAATTTTTAGAATTCCGGGGGGTTAAGCGAGAGTAGCTATGAGTGATAGGAATAGTGATAGGACTTCAATGCAGTTTAGGAAGAATCCGGGGTGCCGGCCACAAAAGTGCCTCGTGCACGGTCTCTCTCTCTGTCGTGGGCCGGCCTGCATTGCATGGGCCAGGCCAGCGGTTCGCATGTGCGCGCGCACGCTACACCGCGTGATGAGTACAGGCCCGATCTTCCGAGAGGTAGCCGGTAAGTTCGATTTTGTGGAGATCTCAACGTTGGCGATCCAGCTTCAAATCAGACACGATTCGAACCCTGCAACCGTTACACCACTGCTCCGTTGGTTATCAACCAAGCACAACTTGATTGACCTTGCCAAGAAGGCTTTTCCTGCAAGCGAATCGAAGAGCATAAGCAAGAAGGTAAAACACGCAATCTGAAATTGCAAATATGAATGACGCGAATATCAATAGAGGATTCAAGAACTCAGTTCCAAAGGACTAATCGACACAGTGGAGGAGATCAAGAACGGGGGCCCTGGATCACTGTAAAAGGATTTGTCACCACAGTTACAATGAACGATTCAGTTTCTCGATGGAAAACTAAACTCTAAACAAAACCCAATTGTGTAGCAGCGGTGGCGGCTATGTTTATAGTCTAAGACTCGACCTAGGGTTGGGGACGGCCAGGGGTTGGGCGCCCACAACTTGGGCTTAAGGCCCGACATGATACATGGCCAAGTTGGCCCAAATAGGTGACGCAGCACCTTGCCGTGGTCACACAGAATGATCCACGGACCTTCTGGAGCTGGGACCAGATCCAAAACGACGGTGTCGTCGTCCCCTTTCCAACGCATCCAAGAACGGCCCGTTTAGATGTCGTATGAGAAAGTTATGACCAAAACAGTGACGACGTATCTGCTGAATCCGAGGGTGACGTGGCAGCTGAGTTGGGAACGAATTGCAACTTGGGGAAGACCATGGCGTCGGTGTGTCCAGCATGGCGATGTCCTCATCATCCTCCCCTTCTCGAATTGGAGTCGTCCTCGACTCCATCTTGGCGATGTCCTCATCATCCCCTCCTTCTAGATTTGGAGTCGTCCTCGACTCCATCCCATCATCAGCGAACTCCTGCAAAAGGTTAGTGACAGCAGGCAATGCACCAGACATAAAAGGTTGACAAAACATAGTATAACATGGTGCATCAGGATTATCACATAACTCAGCAGTAGCAGAAGTTGTAGCAAGAAAAGCACCTCCTTTTAACTTAATCCCATTAGTTTTAGCAATGTCTATTGGAGGTTTATTTTTGATCTCATTAGCATGTTTAATAATATCCGTAGGAGACAAAGGCAGCAATGTAATTTTCTTGTCCTTATGTATGATAGTGTATGTATTAGTTCTACCATGGTGTAAAGCATCATTATCAAATTCCCATGGGCGACCTAACAAAATGGAGCAAGCTTGCATAGGGACAACATCAAAATCAGCAGTATCATGATAAGAGCCTGTGAAAAAGCTAATGCGTGCTGATTTAGTTACCTTAGTCTTACCACTATTATTGAACCATTGAAGTTTATATGGATACGAATGTTGTCGTGTGGTCAAGCCAAGCTTGTCAACCAAATCTGAACTCACCAAGTTGTTGCAACTCCCGCTATCAATGATAGTGAGAACACGACAACCCTGCACAATGAGATACATGTGGAACAAATTGTGGCATTGGATCTTCATCTCTTCTTCATGTCCCACATGTGTACTCAACACACACTGCACAAGAAGGCTAGGGTAGTCCGCGGCAGCAGCCACAGAGTCAATGGTGATGGCCTCCTTGTCTTGATCGCCCTCGGTGGGATTTGCATCAATGTTAGCAGCAAGGGCTAAATCATCTTCAACATCACTAGCACTTACATATCCATCCTCGGTAGCAATGAAAGCGCGACGACTGGGGCATTCCTTCATGACATGTCCCATGCCTTTGCATTGGTGGCAAATGATTTTAGAGCTAGACGAGAAGGAGCTAGTAGAAGCACCCAGAGTGCCACCTTTCTTCAGCTGTGGAAACTACACATTAGACAATTTACTTACCCCGGAAGAAAATGGAGGTGTAGATGGCTGTGGTGCAACAGGAAGCTTGGGCGTCTCCGGCTCGGAACGCTGCTGAAAATTCCTCCCATTGTTAGACCTGAAAGGCTGGTGTTGTTTGCGTCCCTGTACTTCTCGTTCTGCCTTAATAGCAAGATGATACAATTGGGAAAAATTGCGCCATTCTTTGTAATCAAGTATGTTCTGTATATCATGGTTTAAACCACCAAAAAATCTAGCACTAGCATCATGATCATCTTCATTTATACCACAACGTGCTAAACCAATAAGCAATTCGTGATAGTATGCTTCCACTCCTTTATCACCTTGTTTTAAAGTTTGTAGTTTCAAACGTAAATCACGTTGGTAATAAGGAGGAACAAAACGAGATGTCATACGTTGCTTTAAAACATTCCAAGTTTGTGGCACAGTAGCAGCATTATTGGCATTGCAAAGATCACTCCACTAGAACAAAGCAAAATGAGTAAACTCACTAGTAGCAAGTCTAACTCTATGCTCAGCAGGAACATTATGAGAATCAAATTTTTGTTGAACAGCAAGCTCCCAATCTAAATATGCCTCTGGATCAACATTACCAGCAAAAGGAGGTAGACTAAATTTAATTTTAGCAAAAGGATCATTATTACCATGATTATTACCTGCCATACCGCGACGATTGAAGTTGAGGCGGCAACGGGCACCACCGTCAGCATACGCATCTTCATCACCAAAAGCATCCGCATCTTCATCATCAGCACGATAAGGCGGAGGGCGTTGCTCAAGCTGTTCAATGTGGGTGACCAGATTGTTCACGTTGCGTGTCAGCTCAGTCATAAGATTGCGTTGTTCAGTCATGAACGTTGCAAGCTCACCCTTGGACACGCACTCATTGAAGTCCGTCGGAGTTCCTGCCATGGTTAGAAGATAGAAAAAGACAACACCAAAGTATTATCCCTATCAACTAAAAGGAAACAAGTGGTGGTGATGGTGGTGAAAGTGGAATGCAAAATCACAAGCGGCTTACCACCGTCTTGCCTGTATTCTTACCAACGCCAAACAGGAGCAAAACCAAAGTGGCGAAGCAATCTGTTGTTGAGCGTGGGTAACAGTTGCAAGATGAACCTGTGCTGACAGAAGAATATATGGAGCTATGGGTAGGCACACAATATGACAGCAAGGATTAGCAATTAACGAGTGCAGAGTAACGATTGTTCAATCCGGATCCAAAGTACGAATCACAGGTGCTGGCTAAGACGTGTCGAGACGTAGCGCAACAAGGTGAAAACAAAGGACGATCGAAAGAACTCACAGAACAAGCAAATAGCCCGGATTTCTCCTTTTTCCTGAATTTTTTCCCGGATTTTTCCAAAAGGCACTAGTAGGAAACAAAAAAAAAATTTTACTATTTTTTTATACTTTTCTCTGAACAAGGATCACAAAAGATGCAACCACAAAAATTGGCACCTACAACTGAGGTGGGATGTGGTCTACAGAAATTCAGCACGTTCTCTGAAAAGCGTGCAAAAACTTTGACAATTTTTTTTCTATATTTTCCCGAATTTTTTTGGCAATTCTGACGAAACCAGGGTCGGCTCCAAATGGTGTCAAGAAGCTGCTGAAAAAAATTCAGATTTTTCTGATAAACGAGCGAAAAGTTATGCCTGTTTTACCGAAGGTATCTCAAGGTATGTTTTCCGGAAGGCACAACACGGCGGCGGCAGTTAGGGCAAAGCGTCCCTAAACTCTAACACCGATCACAGGATCGTCACTGTGACTAACAGCAGTAGGTATGCGCCTGATGATGTAAGGAGGGCTGCGATGCAGGCAAAATAAGGGTGGCTGGCAACCTATCTAGGGTTTGCGCGGCGGCGAGAAGTTACACAAGGTGGCTAGCGGGGCAAGTCGAGTAATGTGGTGGCTTCGACTTGTTGTTTGGAAACGGTGGATGGGATAGCGGCGGAAAACAAAAATCACAGCAACGGGCGATTGAACTACGACCACGAACACAATCCTAAACCAGCAACAAGACTCGACCACGGACACAAACTCAACAACATGAATCTGAAACAAAATTGCAAAGGCACAAAGGGCGATAGGATAGCGGAAATTGAAATATTTTTGGGCTTTTTGTGGACTCTAGGTACTGAACAAATATGAATCTAAGGCAAACGAGATTATACCTCGTGGTAAACCTGAAATATCTGATACCAATTGATGAGTACAGGCCCGATCTTCCGAGAGGTAGCCGGTAAGTTCGATTTTGTGGAGATCTCGACGTTGGCGATCTGGCTTCAAATCAGACGCGATTCGAACCCTGCAACTGTTACACCACTGCTCCGTTGGTTATCAACCAAGCACAACTTGATTGACCTCGCCAAGAAGGCTTTTCCTGCAAGCGAATCGAAGAGCACAAGCAAGAAGGTAAAACACGCAATCTGAAATTGCAAATATGAATGACGCGAATATCAATAGAGGATTCAAGAACTCAGTTCCAAAGGACTAATCGACATAGTGGAGGAGATCAAGAACGGGGGCCCTAGATCACTATAAAAGGATTTGTCACCACAGTTACAATGAACGATTCAGTTTCTCGATGGAAAACTAAACTCTAAACAAAACCCAATTGTGTAGCAGCGGTGGCGGCTGTGTTTATAGTCTAAGACTCGACCTAGGGTTGGGGACGGCCAGGGGTTGGGCGCCCACAACTTGGGCTTAAGGCCCGACACGATACATGGCCAAGTTGGCCCAAATAGGTGACGCAGCACCTTGCCGTGGTCACACAGAATGATCCACGGACCTTCTGGAGCTGGGACCAGATCCAAAACGACGGCGTCGTCGTCCCCTTTCCAACGCATCCAAGAACGGCCCGTTTCGATGTCGTATGAGAAAGTTATGACCAAAACAGTGACGACGTGTCTGCTGAATCCGAGGGTGACGTGGCAGCTGAGTTGGGAACGAATTGCAACTTGGGGAAGACCATGGCGTCGGTGTGTCCAGCGTGGCGATGTCCTCATCATCCTCCCCTTCTCGAATTGGAGTCGTCCTCGACTCCATCTTGGCGATGTCCTCATCACCGTGTGTGTGGTTCGCGTGGAGAGATTCATTTTTTGTTTTTATAAGGAATTAGAAATAGTTTTGTAATTTAATTTCTGAGCTGATCTTTGGTAATTAATATAAAATCATGTAGGTATCTAAAAATTATGAAATAAATTTTGTTAGGTCCCTAAAATTGTGCTCTATCTGTTGGTGTATTTAGTTCATGTTTATATGTGTTGACATTAGGGGCTATTAAATCAATTGAGGATGCTTAATTATATTAAGTTAATTATTGTAGGATTTTTTGTGGTAATTTTGCGATAGCGTTAGTCTTGAAATTTTTATAGTGGCTTCATTGTATTATTATATGCCCGCTATAATTTTTGTGGCTTTAGAATAGACTAATCATTAGGGTAGTTAAATGCTCTTTATTTCAATATACATTAAATCATCAATAGAAATAAAGATATATCCTTCATTTGTAAAGCAAGGTGTTTGTTAGTGGAACCCAACACTTTGCTTCATAAAGATGATAGTTAGCTTAGTACCTTGGTCATTAGAGCTAACTTAGTAGCGTAGTATGCATATTCTTAGTCTAAGAGTTGTTGTTGCCTAAATGCTAAGTGTTGCATCATCATCGCATGCATGTAGAGAATGAGTTTTCAGAGATCGTGACCACCGGCGATGACAAGTTTAAGGAGATCATCGAGGAGTATGAGGAGGAGATTCTCGTGTAGGAGGAGGTCCTAGAGCCACCATTGACTGATTCAGCTAACACCGTGCCTGCCCAAGGCAACCCTCGGTGCATGAACCCTTATTTTTGATAATCACTATTTATATATGTTATGTGCATTTACGTTATAGGAATTTTATGGAAACCACATGCATAGATATACCTATCCTAAGAGTCTTACTAGTGCAGGTTTGAGTATCTGCTATGCTTAGGTTTTCGATAGCATGAGTAACCTGCCATTACTCACAATAGGTTATTATTATTATTACTCTCATAATAAAATGATGAAAAGAAAATAAAGACCAAATAGAGATATGGTATGAATATTGGTGGGTGTAATAGATTATGTCCCGCGGCCAATGGGGCTTAGCTTGGTTACACTATTTTCCCTGTTCGTGTCGATTAAGGACCGTCCATTGCTGTGGATGGTAGTCAGGTCACAGACTTATTATCCTGAGAACATACTTGCTTATGGGAGCAGGAAGGCTCGTTATGCTCTTGGCATGGGTTTTGGCTCTTTTTGGACAGACTGATTGGATGCGGCGAAAGGTGGAGATCTAAGCATCATATTGAGACCAGGTCTCAGGTGTGGGGGCTTGGAGTCCAAGTTTGGATGGGGACCAAGACCCCGTGACAGGAGTGGAATGGGTTAGTCTTGCATGTGCCTAGGGCGCAAGCGGGCATGTGTTTTGGGGTACTCAGCTAGGATACATTGGTTCACAAATTGCCATTTCCATGAGACGGTACGACTTGGCTATGGTCTAGCACCATAGTAAGAACTAGAAGATAAAAGATGGTGAAGTGGTTCTGATTGCTTAACCCTTGCTTGAAAGTAGAACAGGTGCTTACCTAGAATGGTTAGCTAATGAAGTAATCATGACTGCTAATAAAACTTGACTGTAAGGATGAACTATTAGTAAGGCTTTCCACAAACAAAAAGAAAACAGCAAACCCATATTGCCTATCATATCCTTGAGAGTCGGGAAGCTATTCCCACTAGTTGGGTAAGTCTTGCGAGTACATTGTGTACTCATAGTTTATTTACCCTTATTGCAGGTGCAGTTTGAGAAGTAGCTCTTGTGTGGAGGATTTTCTGGTGGGCATAGATGGATCCCTGTATTGTTTCCGTTAGATGTTTATTTTCATTCCGCTGTTTAATTATGGCACTCTGAACTCTGGTATTATAATAAATAATTTTCAAGAACTCTTGTTGTATGAAATGGACTAAGTATTGTAAGCTTGTACTCATTATTGGATTCTGGATGTAAAACGTGGATTGTTTTGAGTTCTCCCTTGGGGTGTGCTTGATAGAACTGACCGATGTAGCTCACTTTTGAGGTGCTTAGTGTCTAGTGGAAAACGAGCACCTCCAAAAGCGTGTTATTTCGGGTGGTTTTGCCACACATAACGGTCATTTGAATTCAATGGGGACGCATGGCGCTATGGCAGTGGCCACCCAGGGCATCGAACCGAACCCTTCCTAGGTCCAACGGTCTCGATAGGCTAGGTCCAATGGTCCTTTTATGTGAGTAATGGTGGGATGGTTTGTGTGGCGCCTATTTAAACCATTTGGCCAGCTTAGGCTCACTCTCTTGGCCATTTCTATTAAGAATACACCCTAGTGAGCCTAGCCATTCCTCTCTAACTCATCTTGCTTGAGTGATTTATCATTTGGTGAGATTGGTGAGCATCCAAGTGCATTGCTTTGAGTGATTGCATCTAGAGACACTTGGTGATTGTGTTTCACTACAGGATTTGCTTGTTACTCTTGGTGCGGCAAAGATTGTCTCTGGCTCTGATCATGGTGATTATGAGGGGTTGTTGAGCCTTCTCCATGTGAGATCACGAAAGACATCTTTAGTGGATTGCTCATGGCTTGTGAATCCCCATCTTGTGTTGGTTGTGCGGCACCCGATTGCGGGTTAGGTGTGTGAACCTCTAAGTGGGTGAATCCTTATCTTGTGTTGGTTGTGTGGCACTCAATTGTGGGTTAGACACCTCTGAATGCATGTTATTTCGGGCGATTCTGCCACATTGCTGCTCCATTCAAGCACGTCGCGCCAAGCCCATGAACTGTCACCTGCGCGCACATGTTCGAGCTACCACCATCAAATGGAGCCGCCCCATCTTAATCCGCTCGCCCACACTTGGGTGTACTCTCCACGGCATGACCATGGCTATAGCTCTGCCTTTCCGCCCTCCAATTTGCCTAGCTCAGGGCTTCACAGTTTGATTCCTCGTACCAGTAGGTGGCATAAGAAGGCAACTAGGCGTCCCATCTTCCCCATGCCTGGTCAAGCACTACCGACTGCTAATTTAGCATTTTGCTCGCTGCCGGCCATGGACACCATCATAGCTAGTGGCTCGAGGGTAAGTCCCAATCTGTGGGGAAAGAACCCAATTGGTGGTGTTTCTAGACTCGTGTTGACCCACTGTAGCTAGTGCTCATGATAGGTTGGTTTGGTTTCTTATCATGGGTGTGGTGACATGATAGTGTCGCGCTCGGAGAGCCACCACCTGCTCGGTCTCATGTGGCCAGACCACCCCAGCGCTCCCATGTTTCAACCATCATTGGAGCCTACACAATGGTGATCTACTAATGCTTCTCTGCCACCTCTACCCTTCTAATGCTTCTCTGCCTCTATGGCTAGCCACTCACCACTACTACTCCCGGCAATACGCCACTGAGTTCCCAACCGCCATCCATGCTTGTGGGTTTAGCCATAGATGGTGGTTGGCCCTTTATTCCTATCGCAGCGGGTCTAGCTCGCTCGGTGTAACTGCTGTTGCCACTGGTGTGCGCGCCATCACGCGCAGGTATGCTGGGGACTGCCCCATTATGAATGTAACATGTTCCAAGGTCCTCAATGAAAAACGTGTCTCTTGTGCAATAGTGATCAGAGGCACCGCGTAATAACCGGTTAGTCCAGGGGTTCTTTTGCAAGACGTGCATGCGCGCGGGCCTTCAATCTTATGCCACGCTGGGCCATCATGACGCGCACATGGCCGCACCCACGCTGGGCTGCTAGGCCAATTAAGTCACCACCGGCCCTAATGGAAATGGGGATCCCGATCTTCCGCCGGGTAGTGAAAACTATCGTTGTGGCGGAGAATGACACGCCAATCCGACTTTAGATCGAAAGATCAAACCCCGCAATCTTAGCACCACAACTCCTCTAGTTATCAATTGAGACACGGATCCAGTTGACCTCGCCAAGAAGGCTAATCCCTGCCTGTGCAACAAAGAACACAAGCAAGAACAAGAAAGAAAGCAACCAAATTGCAGATGATTGATTAATCTCACGAAGTTGGGGTCTCACAAATCGATGAACGGCGAAACTATTCTTGACAGATTAATCTAAGCAAAACCCAAGACCTAATGACAGTGGCAGCATATAATTATAAAGGTCTTAGGGTCATCGCCTACCCTGGACACGCCCCCTAATGGGCGCAAACACGATACACGGTCCAACGGACCAAGAGACGGTGTCGTAGCACCCTGGCAGATTCTGGACGCTAACTTGTTTCGATGATTCCTGTTGATTATAAAGGCCTTTTGATGTGAGACCACTTACATTGGCTTCCTTATCAAATTAGCTTTCCAACCATATGTGGATCGTCAAAAACAGAGTCCGGATACGTCCTGGGTGACCAGTTTAAGGCAGATTGGTCCTGAAGGCTGAAGCAGACTCAAACTTGAGTTGCTTTGGGCCTCCACCTCGGGGACTCGAACCAAATTAGCCTCGGGCCTCCTTCTTGACTTAGACACCCTTGCTGACCTCCTACCCCTCCATACCATGTGCCAAACATGGTCATATGCATGGGTGTCATGTCCTCATCAGGCCCTTTTCTTTTCTAAAGCATTTCCTAAATTAGTTTCTAAAACCAAACTTGTAAATTCAATAGAAATTTATGTAGTTGACCAAAAATTGTGAGACCAATTTTGTTCAGTTCTAAAATTATGATCTACCTGTTAGTGTATTTTGTTCACATAGTTTCATGGAAATTTCAAGAGTAATCTAATTAATTGGAAGCACTTAAGATTGTTAAAACATCAACTTGTAGGAATTATTGTGAGGAATTGGTAGTAGTGTTGGCTCTAGAATTTTTACAAAAAAATCCTAACATTATTAGATGTTCACTGTAATTTTTGTAGCTCCATAATAATTAATTTGCTAAGGTAGTTAAATGACCTCTAGTTTGAATATATAAATTTAATCAATAAGAAGCCAAAACACTTTGGGGTTGTAGAACTAAAACATTTTTCTAGAAGCAAAGCCTTATCCGACGATGTGGATACGTAGCCTAGTACGCTAGTTGTTAGAGCTAGCTCACTAGCTTGCGAGATGTAATCGTGTTCTTAGAGTTATGGTTTCTGTGGGTTAATTACATTTTCTGCGTTGCATCTACGTATATTATAATGGGAACAACGATGGATCATGGAGTCAACCGGAGTAGCAGAAAAGATGGCGCCTTGGTGATCGTGTTACCATGATGGAATGCTAATCCTTGGTTACCTCTTGCCTAGGCAAGCCTTAGTGCATAACCCCTATTATTCTGCACTTTATTTTATGCTTGTGCATTAAGTTTTAAGGAGTTGAATGAAAACCACTTGCATATATATCCTTATCCTATGAGTCCTACTAGTATATCAGGATTGTGTAGATTGCTATGCTATAGGATCTGGTAAAAGTCGAGTAATTACCTGTCACTCATGAGAGATTGAAAAGATATTATTGTTGTTATTATATTACTATCACATGGAATATATATGGAGTATAATTGGAGATTAGGTGGAATGGTACTTTGGATCTGGACTTGGTTAGGCATTCGAGTAAGGCTCAGATTGCACTTGTTCTGCCTATGTTGATTGAGGACCATCCATTGCTGTGGATGGTAGTCAGATCATATAGACTTATTATCCTGAGCACATACTTGCTTATGGGAGAGGGAAGGCTCGTTGCGCTCTTGTCGTGGGTTCTGGCTCTTTTCGGACCAACTGATTGGAGGTGGGGAAAGGTGGAGGTCTAAGCACCATGCTAAGACCAGGTCTCAAGTGTGGGGGCTTGGAGTCCAAGTTTGGATGGGGACTTGGATCCCTCAACAGGAGTGAAATGGGTTGGTCTCGTTTGTGCCTAAGGTACAAACTAGGCGTGTGTTTTGGGGTACCCAGCTGGGATACATTGATTCACTAATCACCGTTTCTATGAGACGGTACCGACTTAGCTACAGTCTAGCGCCGTAGTATGAACTGGAACTTGAAAGCTAATAAAATGGTTCTGCTTGCTTACCACCTGCTTGAAAGTAGCATAGGTTCTTACATAGAATATATAGTTAATGAACTAATGATGACTGCTAATAAAATTTAATATGAGGATGCACGTTTAGTAATGCTTTCGTAGATGCAATAACCCACAAGCCAAATAAGCCTTGCATATCCTTGGAGTCTTTTATTTTCCTCCTGTCGGTTAAGTCTTGCTGAGTACAATCGAGTACTCAGGGTTTTATTCCCCCTGTTGCAGGTGATCGATGGATGGTAGACGACTTTTGTGTGTGGAAACCTCCTGGTGGGCTCAGAGAGGATTCCTTTCATGCTACGACCGTAGTGTTTATTTATAACCCTCACTAAAAGTTTTTAGAAGAAAAGTTTTATGATTCACCATTAATCTTTATTTCCGCTGCAATTCTGATCATATGTTGTTCTCCGCTGCAAGATAAAAATGTAAACCTAAAATGTATAACTCTTTTACATTTAAAACTGTCTTAATTCCGCTATTGCATTCAACTTGTTTAAGTACTCTAATGTTGTAATAAAGAGATGTAAGAAATGGTTAAGAATGTTGTAAGCTATATTCTCTCATTTATGATCCTGATAGAAAAATGTGTATTTTTGAGTTTTCCCTTGGGGTGTGCTCGACGGAACAACATGATTTAGTGCACTCTCTTGGGTACTTAGTATCTAATAGAAGACAAGTACTCTTAGGACAACATTAAATTTGGTGGTTCTACCATAGACTCCCCTTACATCCATGCTCCTGTGGGGTGCTACACATTCTGTCATGTATATAAATCATGATGCGAATGACAGTTCATGGACACAAGAGCTGCTGACACAGTAAGGTGCAGCACTGCCGCTCCACAACCACAGCACTGCCGCATAGCGGCACTGCCGGGCTATATGTGCGGCACTGCCGCACTGGCTGTAACAGCCCAGATTTAAACATGCACCACATAGTAATTTGTATAAAACAAGATAATCATCCTAGCACAAATATAAGACAAGCTACATCACCCAACAATACATGTCCATATCCGATACAATATAGAGTACTTAGGTAGCAATATTATAATAAAATAGTGTTTTGAGCGACTCTCAAACTCACTCCTAACAAACTAACTCTCAATGGATAAGACATGAAGCTCCAGCAGCTGCAACACATGACGTCAACTTGACCCCTCTAATTTCTCCCCCTTTGGCATAAAGCACCAAAAAGAGAAGAAAAGAGAGAAGTCACTAAGTCACTCCTCATCATGTTCGATGTTGTCCCAATCAACATCGTCATCTCCACGTGCAGCATGACCATCACCATCATCATCATCATCATCATTGTCAGAAGACACCACCACCCTCCCATGGCGATGAGTAGTTGAAGTATGGCGAGATTGATGCATAGAGCACAAAGTAGAGCCCAAGGTAGTCTGTAAGTCAAACTCCCCCTCGGTCTCCTCCTCATCCTCCTTGAAATCCAAAAAACTAGGCAAGTCATACTTTGGAGGAGGTGGTGGTGGAGGAAGAGGTGGAAGATTTGTAGCTGCACGCATCTCATGCTGCTCAATCTGTGTCTCATATGCCCTCTCCGCTGCATAGGTTCATTTGCTGAAGATGTCCTTGATCCACTAAACCATCTTGTTCTTCTTCTTCTTTCCACTGTGAGAGGACTCAGGCACATCTGGAGGAGAGGCAATGGTCTCACTGGCTTTAGCCTGTCTAGCCTTCTCAATCTTGTACTACTCATGTAATCCATCCTTCAGAAACCTATAGCCAGTGACTCCCTCAATCACAAACATGAGATAGGGAGCATAGGGCAGCCCCTTCCTCCCATCCTCCATAGCAACCCACAACTCATGCCGCATGAAGCGAGGAACATTGAACTTGTCTCCTGCAAGTGCAAACCTAGCAAGCACATTCCTCACATATCCATTAAGGTCTGATGCAGCTCCATCCTTGGGATTAATGGTGTGCCTAATCAAATTGTTGAGAATGTAATAGAAACTCTTTAGGCCTTTTACCTTTCCATATGTAGATCTACCATCAAGATACATGTTGGTGGTCCATAACGACCATATTCGACCACCAATTAAGACTCAAACAAAGGATAAACTAGCATGATTACTCACATATGTTATTCATGTTGACATATTTTCACATGTATTGGAAGATCAATGTTTTGCAGGACATATATAAGAATACGGTGGAATTATAGTCAAAGTACGCCATAAGAGAAAGCGTAACATAGATCTGCTCAAAGGAAATAGAAGAAAGGCCCATGTACCTTGCAAATCTAGGCCAAGCACCGACGTGGCAAGGACCTAGACCCAACCAGGAGCCCACCTACATAAGGTGGTGGCGAGGCAGGCTAGCAGGGGCACCGCCCCCAAGCCCACTCAGTCGCTCTCTTCTTTGGCGGTTGCATGGCGGCATGCAAAGGTGGTGTAGGCTAGTTTCCTATTTTTCCAACGCCAAACCGACCATGCTAAGGCTATAAATAGAGGGGATGAGCTTTCACATGAAGACACACCACACAAGAGCCTCTCTGCCTCCACACTTGTATTCCTTTTACTCTTTTTAGTAGTTTAGTTGGAGTTAGGCAAGAAGGTTCATTGGAGAGCTTGAACCTTGGAGTGTTCTTGGTATGAATAATATGAAGATTTCTCTTATGTTCTTGCTCTATTATTATCAATATAGTTATGATTATGAATTAGAGCTAAGTTCTTATGTCATTCATGTAGCATATAGAACTTTATGTTTAATCTTTCATACATACATGTTTAGACCAAGACCTAAATTGAGGTAGCAGGTTCTACTTTAAAGTTAGCTTTGGTCATTATTTTCTTGCGGGTTCATCGTCTGTCCCCGGGGCAGATGCTCTAGTAAGAGGACACTTGATAAAGACAGAAGTTCCTATCCACCGCTAGAGTAGTAACCAATAGCATAGACGCGGTGTCTATGTTAGAAGTTACCTTCATTTGCCTCGTATCCTCCGGTTGAGGTGTAGGCGGCAGGTGGTGACAACCATGTACGTCCTTCGTAATCTCCCACGTTCGGATACGGCGTAGAGCTGGAGGCCGATATCGCCTGGCAGACCAAGCATAAGCCGATGCCCGAAGTAAGTTTATAGTGACCGAAACTATCTTAGCTTAGGATCTCTACCCTTAGAAATTCATGTATTTTTATGATCTTCTACTCATCTTAGCATAGCTATGCAAGATAAGCCTACTCTTATTTAGGTTTATTCTTTTATTCTATATTCTTTCTTTTATCTTTATCCTTGAGATTGGCTTAAGTGTATGTGTCACACTATCCAATATATGTCTAGAATTACCCCTGTTATGGACTTTGGTCTACTATGCAATCATGTTATCTTGTCCATATCCTTATTAGAGACTTTTACACCATGCCATCCTTTGGGAAAATATAAATGAACGATTCCCAAATACTTCCGGGTGAAATACTACAATGATATATCTGTGCGCTTGTGGAATATTTCAGCATGTGTTTAGAAATATTGTCACAGCTAAAAGGATCAAGATGCCCAAGAGGGGGGGGTGAATTGGGCTAATTTGAAATTTCTTTGCAATAATTAAATCCTATGGTTAGCCCAATTAACCCCTTGTGCCTAGAAAGTGTTTCTATTGATCTACCGCACAAAAGTTTAGCAACCTATGTTCCAATTCTACTCTAGCATGGCAATTCTATGAATGTAAATGACAAGAATTGAATTGCACAAAGTAAATGCACAAAGTAAGGAGAGAAGGAGGAATGCGGCGATGTTTTACTGACGTATCAGAGAGTCACCACTCCCCACTAGTCCTCGTTGGAGCACCCGCACAAGGGTGTAGCTCCCCCTTGATCCACACAAGGATCAAGTGCTCTCTACGGGTTGATTCTTTGACACTCCATCACGGTGAATCACCCACAACTGCTCATAACTTGAGTTGGGTCATCCACAAGCTCCGCCGGATGATCACCAAACTCCCAATCACCACCAAGCCGTCTAGGTGATGGCGATCACCAAGAGTAATAAGCATGAACTCTGACTTGACCATGACAAGCCTAATGAGAAGGGTGGATGCACACTTTGCTACTCTTGCTTTCACTAATGAGGGCTCTCTTTGGGATTCTCAAATCTCAATCACCTCACTAGGACCTTACTCTTCTTGGCACTCTCAAAGGTGTTTCTCAGTTATTGGAATGAGCAAAAGTGTCCCCACACACGAATGGAGGAAGTATTTATAACCATGGATCAACTGCAACTCCTTCGGCTGACAAGACATGTCCAAGAAATTGCACTTCCTTCAGCCAAAAATCACACTTGCTGAACTTGGCATATAGTTGATGTTCTCTCAAACGGGTCAGAACAATTCTGAGATGTTCCGCATGTTCTTTCTTATTCTTGGAATATACTAAAATGTCATCAATAAACACCACTACAAACTTGTCTAGCTCCGGCATGAATACTGAGTTCATTAGATACATGAAATGAGCTGGAGCATTTGTCAAACCAAAAGACATTACCAAGTATCCATATAACCCATATCTTGTGGTAAATGCCGTTTTGGGAATATCCTCAGGCTTTATCTTGATTTGGTGATATCCTGATCTCAAATCTATCTTGGAGAAAACTTTGGCTCCGGCCAGTTGATCAAAAAGCAGATCTATCCGAGGTAATGGATACTTATTCTTGATGGTCACTTCATTCAATGGACGATAGTCAACACATAACCTCAGGGTCTCATCTTTATTTTTCACAAAAATTGCCGGACATCCCCAAGGTGAAGAACTAGGTTGGATAAACCCTTTCTCAATCAATTCTTATAACTGAGTTTTCAACTCGGCCAATTCCTTAGGTGGCATCCTATAAGCTCTCCGAGAAATCGGAGCTGTTCCAGGTTGTAACTCTATATTGAACTGTACATCCCTATCAGGTGGTAGACCGGGTAAATCTTCAGGAAACACATCCGGAAATTCACACACTACCGGAATATCTCTAATCTCTTTGATAGCAGTTGCACAAATCTTGCTCACTGATCTTCTTAGGGTTGGAAGTTGGATAAGAAGTTGAGAATTACTATCAGGCAAACTCACTCTTAAGGTCCTATTCAAAGCATCTATAACAGCCTTATGCTGATACATCCAATTCATTCCCAAAATTACATCTATATCCTGATCCTTAAGGATAATCATGGTAGTGGGAAAAATATGCCCACCCAGGTTTACGGGTACCTGGTATACCATCTCCTTAGTACACAGACGTCCCCCGAGCGACTGTATAAAGAAACTTTCCTTTGTTGCCCCAATCGAAATTTCATGCTTCACGACAAATGTTCTATTGATGAATGAATGCGATGCGCCAGAATCAAAAAGTATAACTGCAGGGTGATTGGCAATAGGAAACATACCCATCATCACTGGCTCCCCTTCCGAAATTTCTCCAGCTTGAATATAGAACACCCGTCCTGTCTTCCTCTCATCTTTGCCCTTCTGAGCATTCTGATTGGGGTTCTTGTTTGATGCCTGACCCTGTTGTTGATTGGCAGGAGCCTTCTAATAATTTTGATTAGCCTGCCTAGGATATGGATATTCCCTGGAGAAATGACCAGTCCTTCCACAATTATAGCATGGATAGTTGTGACCCTGGGATGTTAGAGCATTGCCACCAGGAGCATTGGTTGACTGTGAACTCGGATAGGTTATAGCAGGACGGACATTTGACTGTTGCCCGGCTTGGAACTGCGGCGAACGATAAGGAGGACGATTATGATGTACTGGATGATAAATCACCCTCTGCCTCTTCGGATTTCCCCCAAAAGATCCAGACGGCACACTCTTTTTCTTTTTGAGCTCCTTATGCTGCCGATACTTTGATTCTGAAGCAATTGCAATATTTACTGCCTCATGGTAAGTGACATTGGTGCAAGTGGTCATCATTGTCTGTAACTTGGTATTCAGGCCTCTCATAAACCACCTCTTCTTCTTGGCATCAGTATTGACATGTTCGGATGCATATTGGGACAGATGATTAAATCTTCCCACATACTGCATCACGCTTTGATCTCCTTGTTTCAAAGCAAGGAATTCATCTAGCTTCATAGCCATTACTCCTTCAGGGATATAATGGGCTCTGAAGGCTATACGAAACTCAGCCCAAGTTATTGGAATGCTAGCTGGTTGCATAGCCACTAAGTTTGCCCACCAAGCACTTGCTGCTCCTCTAAGTTGTTGGGCGGCAAATGTAGGTTTCTGATACTCCGTGCATGGGATAAGGTCAAATTTCTGCTCCATGGTTCGAAGCCAGTCATCAGCCTCCAATGGTTCATCTGCCTTGGTGAACACCGGGGGTCTTGTGTCTGTAAAATCAACATATGTAGCCTCCTGTCGGTTATGGTGGCGCCCATGGTTTCCGTACATCTGATTCTGATTACTCTGAGCCATCTCATGAAGCAAACGAGAATTTTCAGCCATCACATTGACAAGTGCAGTTATAGCATCAGCTAAATTGGTTGGAACTGGTGGCGGATCTGGAATACCGTCCTCATCTTGTGAAGTTCCCGAAATAAACGAACCCCGTGTACGACGCATCTGCTCATAACAAACCAAACTTTATTCACATGTCTTTATTGAATTGTACCAAAGCTTACTCTAGACACATTACATGGAGCTTACTAATGTACAAACAAACCTACGAGTACGAAAACAGAACTACATAGCTTAACTAGAGCTACTATTATACAACTCTACTCTTTTCCTCAATTTCTTCAAACTTCAGGCTCGGTATCCATTCTGGAATTATTACCGCCTTCATCATCACTTTCATCGATCATTACTAATTCTTCAGGATCTTCTTCTTCTTCCTCTCCCGATTCATCATCATCGGCAAGGATGACACCGGGGTCCATGGCATCAGCTTGAGGCTCATGATTCAGATTCAGTAGATTGCTAAGCCTATGAACTTCCTCATGTAGATATGTATTATGTTCTTCTAAATCTTCTACATAGAATTCTAGCTCATGAGTTCTAGCTCTAGCTACATCTTCCCTGTGCCAAGCTTCATTTCTTCCTTCCACCATACGAACTAACATACTTTCACAGTTTCTATGCGCGGTGGTGAGCTGCCTCAATTGACCCTGTAATTCTCCTATTTGTATAACATCCAAAGCCCTATCTCTAGAAGATTATGCTAACTCCATAGAAACCCTCAGTATCTCTGCTTGGGGATCAGGCCTAGTACTGCTACTGCTAGCACCATCATTTCTAGGGGCAAGTTGGTGATGAGGAACTCCTTTGGGTCCGGTGGACTTACGGGGCATCATCTTGGCATGAGCCATACTATAGGAAGCCAATTTAATCCAAGTAAGATCATTTGATCAAAATCCAAAAAGTAACTAAGATGGATTACATTCCTCCAACCAGACTCACTACTTAATTCCAGACTAAGAGGTGAAGGAAGTAACGAGTGAATTATTCATGATGCATGCATCGTTCTTACGAACAAAAACATCAAAGTTTATAATGCACATAAACAACATTTATTTTTATATAGGGCATAGTATGATTACTACTCCACCACACAAAAACCTTTTAATCAAATAGGGAATGGTGAGAAAGAAATAAGATAAGTCAGAAGCAATTTGGACCAAATTATCAAGTTAAATTTAGTCATCCCAAATCATTTTGAAGTTTTTGCAAAACCATACAACAAAAACCTTGTAACGATGCTCTGATACCATTCTGTGGCAGAACCTCCTAAGTTATAGGGCCCACATGCATCTGTCTCTGTCCGACGACCTTCGACAACTATGCATATGTTTCCATTAACTTAAAAAGACTGTCGGGTGTCCTCGGGGAACCCCGAATCATCCACCATTTCCGAGCAGGATCACGTTACAGAGTCATTGCAGTATTACAACATTTATTCAAATATATACATCAAAGTAAAAAAAACAGCGGAAGTCTTACGATAACATAGTTTATAAACCAGTTGTTTCAAACCTTACAAACTAAGTTCGATAATTATTACAAACCATAGTAGTAGTGGAGTGGCATAATTAACATATACTTAACACACAAGATAAACATCCTGCCCAAGGATCACACATTTACTTCTCGTCGTCAGAACGAACGATAGTCATGCAGCACGATCCAAAACAGATCTGCTCATGAGGCTCACCTGCAACAAGGGGTCAACGAACCCTGAGTACAAAAGTACTCAACAAGACTTATCCGAAATATTAACTAATAAACTCAGTAATGCAGGCTCAGGGATTCAAGGTATAGTTTTAACAATGATCAAAGTTCTTTTGCGTAAAAAGCTCTTTTAACAACCTTCTTTATATAGAAAACTTCTCGAGAATTATATACAAAGCTGACACGATCTGCACTGAGATCATGAAACTTCATATCCAACACCTTCACAAGCTTTATTCAAATTCCGATTATTAATTCTACGATGATGAACAGTGAGTTGAGTCTCCATAACCGAGGAGCAACGACGATTCGAACCGATTAAGCCCAGCTGGGGATTCTAGACCACACGACATATGCAGGTCCCCGACCTACATATACCAACCTACCCTCGGATCCTCTAAAACAAGAACGGGTCCGCGCCACCCGAGAACACAGTACTCCACCATTCCAGCCCATGGCCACGTGGGTACACGCTATTCCCGCCATCTCTCCACTCCCAGTGCGCGAGTAGCCATTCTCATAATAGAATTGCCAAGTTCAGGCTTACCGGAGTATGTGGTTAGTACTACAAATTCTCACCTCATACAATTCAACAACGGACGTGCCTTAATCGACACAGGCGGAAAGAACCCGCTCACAAGACCTCCATGTCTTGTGGCTCACACTCACCGAGTCTGCCCGGTCTAGATTTATTACTCCACCTTCCCATATCACATGCTAACATAGTTAACCAATGTTCCGTTTAAAACTTGCAGGTAACAGATAGTCACCCGACTTTCTTCGTTCTACGCATAGCTAAGCAAGGCTAGGCATACACGAGTTTAAAACTGGTAATATGGTAAATATGGAATAACAAGGATGGTAATGCACCAATTAAGCTTTTACTTAACTCCTAATCACTTAATGCAGTAACAGAAAGCAAAAGTGAAATTAATTTATAAAACACAAGGAAGGGTTGTATGCATCCGGGGCTTGCCTTCGTTGATGGAAAAGTCCGGTTCCTGCGACGTTACACAAGTATTCGATCCGACCTCAACAGACGGATTAACCTCTTCAACAGCTTGATTAACTACCACGTTTTCACCTTCGTTCACTACACGTAATAACAATGCCATGTTTAACATGATGCGGAATTCGAAACATGATGCTCGATGATGGATGCAAAATTAATAATTTGAATACAACTTTCCTTCGCGGTACAGTTGCAAGTCAAACAAACTAAATCTTTTTCATAACACATACATCAACTGCCAAGGATCATTAACAACAAATGACCCAAGGTCATCACTCAATCCAAAATTCCAAACAAAAACCTAAATCATTAAAGGTTACTATTCGCTTTTATGAATTAATTATTTAATTCAAAATTATGAAATAAATCAACTTATTCCAATTGATCTCAAAATTTTAGTACATGTTTATTACATGTTAACTAAGTGGCAAAACAAATTTCATAATTTTTGGATAAATAAATAAGCCTAGAAAAAACATGGAAATCCATTTATGAATAAATTGAGCAATTTTTATCACATTTAAAAATTACTGAAAAACACTATTTCATATTTTTCTTAAATACTATACATCTCAGAGAAGTCACACAAAAATTTTCATAATTTTTAGAGCTCTAAATAAATCTACACAAAAATAACAAAAAATAGACACTATTCATTCAAATCTGAAAATAGAAAAATCCATTTGAACGCTGAGTCACTGACATCGGGTCCCACATGTCATCTTCAACCTCCGACGTTGACCACGGCAGCGACGGCGCTGACCGGCGCAAACTCACCGACGGTGAGTCCAAAGGCGACGGTCAAGGTACCAAAATGACCACATCATCACGGCGCATCGACTGAAGGCACTAGCTAGACGAATTACTATGAGTTACGAGCTTGGCGTCGGCCATGGCGGACGCGGTGGCTCGGCGACGTTACGCCGGCGACAGGAGTACGGTAGCAGTTAATCAAAGGGCACAGGAAGCATTAGGAGCTCACCACGAACACTACAGAGCAGAAAGCAAGGCTGGGGAAGCAGCGTAGACACGGGTCGACGTGAACAGCAACGGCGGCGGAGCAAGGATCATCGGTGACGGTGTGCCGGCGACTGCAGTGGATAAAACGGCCAATCAACAGTGAAATGAGCACTACGGCATCGAGACGAAGCTAAAGGTACACCAATCAAGGGCAACGGCTCACCGGCGGGCTCTGGCCATGGAGATGCGCATGCGACGGTGAGGTTACCGGCCGCGAGGAAGAAGGCGATGAAACTCGAGTTTCCGGTGAAGACAAGCCAAATTGGTGGGTCAGATAGATGCGCAAGGTTCAGGCGGAGCTGGGACTAGCTTAACAGCGACGGTGGAGCACGACAACGACGGCACGGGCTCGCCGGAGATGGAGCAGCGGCGACGGGAAAAACAGAGAGCGAAGAAAGAAGAATGACGGCGGCTCCAGAGCTTTATAGGGCAGCCAAGGAAGCGCAAGGAAGCCATGACGAAGCCTTCAGCGCGCCAACACGACGCCCAGACGGCCACGTGCGCGACTGGAAGCAAACCGAAGGTCGCCGCCGGTGTAGCCTGAGCGGTGAGTACTGTTCATCGAATTTACAAAATTGCCCTCCAGTTTGAAACTCAAATTACTCCCAAATTTTTGCAACAACTCAAAAATCTTCAAAAATAAAAGTTGTTCAAAATCAAAAGTTCTACAACTTTTCTTCTATAACCATCTCCTAATTCGGTCTAGATTTTGAAATGAACTTTTGAATTTGAATAGGGAAATTTACCGAATTACGCCTTTTTGATTTACTCAAAAATTTTCTAAACAACTTGAAAAACTCCAAAAACAAACTTTGTATAACTTGCCAAGCTCTACACTTTTGCTTTAAGGCTCAACCCCAAAATATGCTTAGATTTTGAAATGGATTTTCAGGGTAGGATTTACATGTTGAAAAGCGGGGTTTTCTCGAAAAATTCAAAACCCATACAAACTTTGAACTTGAGTCAAACAATACAATTCAACACTCATTACACAAATGTAAACTTGTTTTAGTAATTGCACATCAAAGTTTTCACAAAATGCCAAATGCTTTGCAATGCATATGATGACATGTCAGATTTTAATATTTAAACACCCGAGGTGTTACAGGATGGTTACTCGAACTTACATATCCCAATACACTATCCTTACTGCTCCACGAGCCATGTCATCTGAGATCCTATCGATGAAATCTAGTCGGTAGTCTACCAAGAGGTATACCCTCAGTAGTAGATGATTGGTGGAGGTGCGCGTAATAGGAGCCGGATGGTGACACAAGCGCAGAGACAAGCGATTTAGACAAGTTTAGGCCGTCTGATCGACGTAATACCCTATGTCCTGTGTCTTTGGTGGATTGTATTGAATATGAGATGAATTTGATGGGGTCCCTACACATGTTATATAGTATGGGGGTAGGGTTACAAGTTATTTTAGGCCTAGATCTATTTGTCTATATGGTAAGTATTTACAAGGAATACGATATCTATCATATCCAAAAAGATCTTCCTTCATCGCCAAGATGTCTTCTTATTGCCTTGCGGTGCACGCCGACCAGAGCCAAACACCGTAGGCCTTGATCTTATGGGCTGGACCCCCCTAGTGGTGCGGTCCATGTCCATTGCCATGGGTACCTGGGGTTATACCCCACACATCTAGTCCTCAAGCACCTTGTATCTACTGAGCAATGCCTTCTTGAGCAAGTTCGAGTAGTTTAACTTGGAGTCAGACAGTTAATCTGGTAATTCGACCAGTTTAACTAGTAAATCAATCAACAAAACGAAGTGCGAATAGTTTAACTGGTAATCCGATCAACAAAATAAAGTGTCGGCTAGTTTAACTGGTCAACAGGCCTTGAACATACTCAAGTAAGGCTTGCTAGAAGGATGTAAGGAGCTCAAGTTTAAAATTGAAAAAATTCTCCACCTTAGGTGAAGTGTACACACTTAGGCTTCATTGGTGAAGTCAGATAATGATCATCAATGACTTTGTCAAAGAGGATGTTAGTATTGATACATGCGCCACAAGGTGCAATGTATACATTGTAGTCCCCGAGCCTGACAGTAGGTGAAGAAGACACTTGGTGTCAGGATCAAAGAATATCGACGACTGAGAAAGAAAATGGGAACTTAGCCAACCATTAAATTTGATACAAGCATCACAAGGTGCAATGTATACATTGTAGTCCCCGAGCCTGATAGTAGGTGAAGAATGCACCTGGTGTCAAGATCAAAGAAGTACAACGATCAGTTAATCAAAGTAACTGAGTCCTAGCTTAGCCGAGCACACAGCCAGCCCTCAGTTTAGCTGAAGACCAGTAAGAGGAAAAACAGTACACTCACTGCTAGGTGAAGTGTACACACTTAGTCCCTGAGCCTGCTATAAGATAGAGCAGCATCTTGTAGCAGGATCAAAGAAACAAGTGAAAAGGATGAAATCCCTGTGCTTAGCACTGGATATTGGAGTAAAATTTGGAGAGTGCTGAGCACTTAAAAATGGAGAAAAAATGGAGTGCTGAGCATTTAAAAATGGAGAAAAAATGGAGGGTACTTAGCACTTTACCGTTGGAGAAAATTGGAGAGTGCTTAGCACTATATTAGGGTGAAATTGGAGAGTGCTTAGCACTTGATTGTGGTGAAATTTGGAGAGTGCTTAGCACTTGACCGTGGTGAAATTTGTAGAGTGCTTAGCACTTGACCATGGTGAAATTTAGAGAGTACTTAGCACTATGCCATGGAGAACATAGAAGAGTGCTTAGCACTATACCATGGCGAAATTGGAGAGTGCTTAGCACTATACCATGGAGAACATTGGAGAGTGCTTAGCCCTATACCATGGTGAAATTGGAGAGTGCTTAGCACTTGACTGTGGTGAAATTGGAGAGTGCTTAGCACTATACTGTGGAGAACATTGGAGAGTGCTTAGCACGATACCGTGGCAAAATTGGATAGTGCTTAGCACTTGACCGTGGCAAAATTTGCAGTGCTTAGCACTGTACCGTGGAGAACATTGGAGAGTGCTTAGCACTATACCATGGAGAACATTGGAGAGTGCTTAGCACTATACCAGGACAAAATTGGAGACTGCTTAGCACTTGACCGTGCAAAATTTGGAGAGTGCTTAGCACTATACCATGGAGAATTAAATCGGCGAAAATTGGAGAGGTCAACCGATGAAGCAGGCTCAGCCGTTTAGTATGCCCAGAGGCCTAATAAACCAGCCCAATAACCATTGATGGAAAAGTCAGAGGGGCAGAGTCAGCGTGGTTTCCCAAAAACCCTAAAGATGAAGGGTCGAGGTTGAACCATACGAATCCGCCCGCCATGGCGCACTCCCCTCATTCCACACTAGCGCATCTTCTTCCTCACAACCACAAAATACTCGACGCTTCGCCTTCTCACACCCTGATATAGTCGCAAGCATGACATTTCTATAACCGAATCTAAGCGTAGCCAAATCGAATCAGATCTGATCCATGGCGAATGGTGAGAAGAAACGCAGCCGCTCAAGCCCAAAGAAATCAGGGAGGGAGGCGGCGGAGGGTACCAGCGAGGTCTACCATGACTAGGAGTGGATCAGATCTACCATCACCTAGGAGACCCTAGAAGGAATGGTGTTCAAAAGCATCCTTCAAGATCAGGCAACCGCAGGATGGTGCCCCGCTGTAGGTGAACCATTCCTGACCCCTGATACCAATGAACTTGTTGTATTCGAGGCTTATTTCATTCGTGGTTTTGAGATTCCTGCGCAACCTTTCCTACAGAAACTTCTTGGCTACTACAGCATTAACCTTTGCCATCTCCATCCCAATAGTATTCTTCATATCTCCCTCTACATCAATCTGTGTGAAGCATTCATCAAAATCGCTGTCCTTCAACCTCTTTCGCTACTTCTTCTACCTCAAACCTTTCCTTGGATCTGGGTCCCCAAAAGTGGTTGGTAGAGTTTATCTGTAGCAGAGAGAAGGCATGATGAAGGAATAACACATCGTTGAAGGGATGGAATGCTAAGTGGTTCTATATCCAAAATACTGAACCAAGCCTGTCGGGCAACATAGACCACTTAGCAGTGCCAAGCGCAAACTGCTCGGTAAGACCAAATAGTTCATAGATGACCTAGGTCGATGAGCTTCTGTAGATTCTATGTCAGATGCGTAGCAATCTTAACGGAGTTGGTGTAGCCATCAACTTTGTCTTACGTTGGATCTAACCGAGCAAGGAAAGAGTCCACCCCGCGTATGAATACACAGGTGATGAAGATATCACTCGGGAAGCCCCCGAGAAGATAAATAAGGACGACGCCTATGTTCGCCTCCTAGAGCTCTTTTCAAGTAACACCAAACTGAGCAACACGGGGTAGCAAAAGGCATATAGCATAATGAGTCCACCACCACTAGTTAGAGTGTATCGGTTGCAGTCCTTGTAATGTCAAATCTTGTTGATGGTGAAACATCTTTTTGAAAACTTGTGGATAGGATCGTGCTGTGTAAGTCTCCGACATGTCGGATGGGACCTAACCGAAGGGCGTAGATGCCCATGCAATCCAAGCTCTGGCCGGTCAATCATTGGAGAGCAGCTCATTGTCCTCATTCGAGGACATGGTGGAGAAACCTCCCAGGTGTCAAGAACCACCAGACGGGAAACAACCGGCCCAAAAAGAGCCAGTGAAAAAGAAGAAGAAAATGAACACTCCACCACCACACAAGAGTGGTGGACTCTCGATTAGAGAGCCTTTGGCATGCTGTCAAGTAGTCGTGGAGTGGTTGGATGATGATGAGGACGCAGGCGAGACGCTGCAACAATGAGCTGCCTGGATGGACGCCCGACACCGACCACTAGAGCCTCCGACTGGCCAGTGCAAGGCGTAGCCATCCAGAGATCCTCTCTGGGCAAAGTCCCTGAGCCTAGATGAGCTTCGGCCAGGAGGGCCACCATGGCGAGGTTAGAAGCGCTAGAGGTAAACCGGCCACCTCCGGTGTTTTCAAGATTCATGCCGGCAATTGAAGGATAGGGGAGTTCCAATAAGCCCTGGCCATTCATAGTTGTACACAGGCGGTCCAATAAGTAAGTGTTTCTGCTCTTGACTTAGTCCAAGCAAAACCAAAGTGGATGTATTGATGATACAACATCATGTTGCAGGGAAGCGTCGACCGAGGAACTTCACCCAGTCAACATCAGCGATAGTAGGACGCCGAGCCGAGTGCCACGACTACCAATGCTCAGGGTGCTAGGGCAGGACAGCCAGAAAAAACACAAGAAACACCTAAAACTAGGCTGGTGCCCAAGACAAAGTCCTCGAGCACCCAGAGCAAATGAAAGAAGACGTTGCTACTATAATGACCAGTCGCCTAGTGCCAAGGGCCAGTCCCCAGGCTCAGACGCCAGTGATGGATCTTGGGCCCTCCTTCTGACCACAAGCTGGCTAGGCACCAAGGCAAGTGAGGGAGTCCCCTGAGGTGATTGAAGAAATTGAGCGCGAAGTGCCAGATACCCGAGATTATCCTCCTCGGCTTTTGTGGACCTTCGTGTGCCATAGGGACACGATGGAGGTGGTGGAGGATGATGAGGCGAGCGACCTAGTGAAGGAGCTTAGTGTGGCACTAGCATCAGTGTGTAGCCGGATTGAAGTAAGTTAGTCTCCATGACCAATTAAAGTTGTAGATTATACCTATTAACTATTGGTCATCATAGGACATAATGAAGATCTCTAAGAAATGTGCATGCAAGCTAGAGTGGGTGGCTCCATCCATTGTCAAAAACAAGAGGCTGTGTGAGTCTATGGAGATTCTGGAGAAGATGCTGGTTGAAGCACATGCCGATCGAGAGAAACTGCTAGCAGAGAAGACGCAGCTGGAGGTAGAGAACTAGGAGCTGATGAATCAGCTAGGCGATGGTGTATACCATGATAAAAGTAAGGCGTTAGGTAACATGTTGAATTGCCTTCATATCCTCCATTTGCCCATGCTGATAGTAATCTTTTGTTGGTGTAGAGCTTGATGAAGCAAAAAAGTGGGCAAAGACCAAAGCACGCCTAGTGCGTGATGCCAAGGTGGAGGCGGAGACCGAGGCTCTGCTAGCGTGTGAAGCCAAAGTACTAGTAGAGAAACAAAGAGATGAAGCTCGATCGGCAAAAAAATGACTCGTCGAACAACTAGAACGTAAGTCATTCCTCATGTCGATACCCATCTTGCTATGAGAAACTTGCTTAAGACGATTGTCCTTCTTGTCTATAGTGATCCAAACCAATAGCCAGGCGCAATTCTGTGACTTTGAGCTTCGTCTAGAGGCCAGTAAACATAAGGTTGAAAGGATCAAGATGCCCAAGAGGGAGGGGGTTGAATTGGGCTAATTCTAAAATTCTTTGCAATAATTAAACCCTACACTTAGGCTACTTCACCCCTTATGACTAAAATGTGTTTCTATTGTTCTACCGCACAAAAGTTCTGCACCCTAGGTTCCAATCCTACTCTAGCATGGCAATTCTAAGAATGTAAAGACAAGAAATGAATTGCTCAAATGTAAATGCTTAAAGTAAAGAGAGGATAAGGAACGCGGTGATGTTTTACCGAGGTATCGGAGAGTCGTCACTCCCCACTAGTCCTCATTGGAGCACCCACCTAAGGGTGTAGCTCCCCCTTGATCCATCCAAGGATCAAGTGCTCTCTATGGGCTGATTCTTCAACACTCCATCACGGTGAATCATCCACAAACCGCTCACAACTTGAGTTGGGTCATCCACAAGCTCCGCTGGATGATCACCAAACTCCCGATCACCACCAAGCCGTCTAGGTGATGGCGGTTGTAACACCTCTGGTGTTTTGACCTAATACTAAAATTTGACATGTCATCATGTGCATTGCAAAGCATTCATATAGTATAAAGTTTTGGATGCATTCACTAAATAAGGTTTATTTCATAATGTTGTTATTTCATGTGATGTGTTTCAAAAACCCTAAATACAGATCATGACCACAAGGGTTAAATTTCATGTGATCATGTGAGGTCATATGTCCTTTGACTCAAATAATCCTAATGGGCCATGTTGCTGGTCAAAAATCAAAATCTAAGTAAAAGGAAGACAAATCAAATTTGAATTTACATTCAAATTATAAAAGTCCTTTTTGCCCCTTTTAACTAATTCAAAATCCATGAGGAATTTGGGGTTGAGGCAAAAAGCAAAGTTGGAGATTATTTTATAAGGATCAACTTTGGTATTCAAAGTTTTTCAAGTTTACATACAAAATTTGGAGTAATTTTGAAATGATTCAAATGCTCAAATGCACCCCAAATTCAAATTTCAAAATGGAGGCAGAATTTGAAAATGTTCCTAGAAGCAAAGTTGTAGAATTTGAAAAATTGAACAACTTTCATTTTTGGAGATTTTCAACTTCTTTAGAAAATTTCTGACTAATTTGAGAAATGAATGCAGTGGCAGTTCTGTAATTATTTCAAAAATTCAACTCCACCTCACTGCTTGCCGCCGGCGCCACGCGGAGTTCACCGCCGATCAGTTTTCACCGCTTTCACGCGCTGTGACACGCCCAAACCTCCGTGGCGAGTTCGCCCATGTGCTGTCATCACAGTACGCCCTCAAGCTGGCTATAAATAGGAGTACCTCGTCGTCAATCGGAGTTTTCCCGTCGACTGTTCGCCGCCGATGACATTGCCGCGATCGCCCAATTCATCCTCGTCGGACCACCTCAAGCCAATTGCGTTGGCCAGTAGCTCCGCCTTACCCTACCGCTCATTCCTGACCTGCTCGCCTCGCTTCTAGCTGATCAGCACCACCGCGCGACGTCATCTTCTTCGGAGCCGGCCGAAGCTCCGCCGCAACCCACCTCACCGTGGCTAGGGCGATTCCGTACGTCTCCGCCTACACCAAGCACATCATCGCGATCACGGTGAGCTCCTGAGCGTGTTGCTCACTCTTCCTTTGACTCTACTGCGCCGTAGCCCTAGTTACATCGACCACCGTCGGGTCCGAGCCGCCATGGCCGGCGTTGAGTGCCATTTGGTGTGCTCTTTTCTGTTCTGAGACTTGGGATAGATGCACGACTTGGTGTAGATCATGTAGGAGCAGCCCGTCTCACCGGAGGGTCACCACCGGCGCGTTTTGCTGGCCGGAGCTGGCCGCGCCGCCGCATCTTGCCCACTGTCGCTGACGTGTGGGGTCAGGCTGTCAGTGATGCTGAGGAAGAAGAATAGTGAGCTTTGGTTATTTTCTGATTTTGAATAGTGCAGCAATTTTGCAATTTTGTAGGAATTTATTTACACATCCAAAAATTTTGAAAATTTTTGTGTAGCTTCTGTACATGTTCTAGTATGATTTAAAAATTTGAAACTTGAAATTTGAATAAATTTTGAATGATCAAATATTCAGTCCATTAATTGAAAAATGCAATTTCCATGATTTTTGTAAGTCACTATATAACTCCAAAAATTATGAAATTTGTTTTGGTACACTAATTTGTCATGAGGAAGCTTACATAAAAATTTGGGCTTAATTGGACAAAGTTTATTTTATACCTAATGTAGACTTAATTATTTAATTATTTATTCATTTAATTAATGTTTAATCAATTAGGATTTGTTTGACTTTTTGATTTGATTGTTGACCTTGGGTCATTAACTTATAATGATCCTTAGTACCTTAATTAGTATTTGAACTAATATCTAATTTGTGATTAGTAAAGCTTAATGACATTTCATGTGATAACAAAATTCATTAACAAGTTAACTTGTAGAAACCCTAAGTATTGATTAGTGTTGGATCTTATTTTGGTCATGTTTTGTGACTAGTAGGGTTCCAAGATCCATTAGGTCAAGTCACATGTGTGGTTCTTAATGATAGGGTTACAGGTTGGTTTTGTTGGCTTGCAACTGTACCGCGAAATCAAATCGTTTGCGGGTGTTTTTACATTTCATGTGCCGTGAAAGCATCATGTTTACATTATCATCATGTTAAAGCATATGTTATCATTTCGTGTAGAACCCGAGAACGAAACGATTCTAGTTGAGCAAGTTCTGGAAGAATCCCCGGTTGTCACGGGATTTGATAATTGTGGTACTAATCCGGAACCGGAGATCGTCAACGAAGGCAAGCCCCGGTTTATGCATTAAGCCCTTACCTTGTTTACTTTGAAAAGTTATCACCTATGTTATTTATTGCATTAAGTTGTTTAATTCAAATGTTACCTACTTGATGCATTACCTACCTTGATAATTGTTTACCATCCTTGAAGATGTTTTCGTTTATAAAGGCGTAGTGTGCTTAGTATGCTTTATGGTAGGATTTCAAAGTAAAAAGTTTCGATACAATCAAAGATGGCATACTGGCCAAAGAAAGAAAGGATGTAGAATGAATTAGAGACTAGTCGGGTGACTTATCTTGAATGTTGCCGACTATGTCGCTTAAAGGCCACTCATTGTGGATCTTCTGAACGAGACACTTTGTAGTACTGGTCACATACTCTGGTAAGCCTACTTCGGCTAATCCAGTACTAAGACGAATGCCCGCGCACTGGGAGTGGAGAGATGGCGGGAGTAGCGTGTACCCTCGTGGCTGGAATGTGGCCGGATTTGAGGTGTGCTGTGCTCTCGGGTGGCGTGGAGACGGCTTAGTATAGAAGGATCCGGTAGCGAGGTTGATATATGCAAGATTAAGTTCTACATATGTCGTGTGATAAGGAATCCCCAGCTGGGATTTGAAACAATTCGAATTGCCGGTGCTCCACGGATATGGAGACTCGATTCATTACAGAAGCAATGCAGTACTGGTGAATTACTAAAATATGAGAAAAAGAATGGAATGAGAAGGAATGGAATATGGGAAATGTATATTTAGTTGAGATAATGAACTAAAAGAACTTAGTGGTAAACTTGAAAATAGAATGAAGGATAGTAAGCTTTTGGCAAAGAACTTTTGAATCTTGCTACATCCTTACCTTGCCCCAAATCCCTGCATCTCTAAAAGTCTTACACCCCGTTACGTCGGGTTAGTCTTGTTGAGTACCTTTGTACTCAGGGTTTGTTAACCCTTGTTGCAGGTGAGTCGCATGCGCAGGCTTGTTTTGGTCCCTGCTGCATGTCAGTGTTTGAAGTCAACGATGATGAGGAGGAGTAATGAATGGCCTTTGGACAAGGCACTAGTTTGTATGATAAATAAAGTTAATGTAATATTATCCCGCTACTATGGTTGTATAACACTTATGGTATTGTAAGTTTGAAAACAACTGGTTTGTAATTATGTTATCTTAAGACTTCCGCTATCTTTTACTCTGGTATATATTTGAATAAACTGTTGTAATCTGCAATGACTGTGATTGGGATCCTGTTTGAAAAGAGAATAGTGGATGATTCGGGTTTCCCGAGGACACCCGACAGACCTGTTGAGTTGTTGGGAACTCATGTACGCTATCCGAGGTCTGTTAAGACAACGATAGGTGCATGTGGGCCCAATTCCTTAGGAGGTTCTGCCACAGCTGGTATCAGAGCAGTTCCCATCTAAGATCATTGTAGGTTACTTTGGAAAACCCTCAAAATGATTTGGATCAAGGACAGTAAACATGATATTTTGAAAGTTCAATTTCTTTCTTCTTACCTTTGATCTAGACTCAATCCTGACTTATTTGAAAAGTTTGTGGCGGATAATATGATTAGGTTTGTCCTATGTATTATGAAAATCTAGTACTTATGATTATATTAATCTTTTGTACTTAGATTCGTAAGATCGATTCATGCATCATGCTTGAGCACCTTGCATTATAATTCCCCTTAATAGTGGTTGGGTAAGTAATGTCAATCCCATTCTTGCTAACCTCCGTTATCCTCAAGCTATTCTTATAGTCCTACCCTAAATTCTTCAGGCTATGGCAAAGACCAAGAAGACCGCACGCAAGTCCACCGGACCTCATGGAGTCCCGCGTCACCAATTGGCGCCGAGAAATCACGAGCTTGGTGAAGGAAGTTCCAAGAACCTAGGAGAGGAAGGATCTTCGAGCAACCCCGCCAACGTCGAGAACCTTAACAAGGAGCTCAACACTCTTCGTCGAGCTCATGCCAAAGACCAAGAAGAGCTGGCGGAAATGCAAAGGGGCATCACCATGACCATGGAGCTGCGGAATGAAGCCTAGACACGAGAAGATGCGGCCAATGAACGCGTCAATGAGTTGGAGTTCTACGTAGAGGACCTAGAGATGGACAATGCCATTCTGCATGAGAATGTCCATATGCTGTATGCTCAACTTCATCCTCCTCATGGGGATGGTGAAGTTACCGACGAAGAAATGATTATAGCTCTAGGAGAAGTCGAGAATGAAGAAGAGGAGGAGGACCCTGAGGAGTTAGTGTACTTCTCAGATGAAGATGAGGTTTCGTCCGATACAGGCACGAATGCCGAAGACTGAGAGCTTGGAGTAGAAGTAGTTCCTTTACTGCTTTCTTAGAAAACCAGGGTTGTCTTGTGGGATACAAGACATGTAATATAAAGTAGTATGCAACCTTTTAAAAGCTTTCAATAAAGAATAATGTGAGTAAATGTGTTTCTCTAACAGATGCCTCGTCCTATCACCCGAACTGGTGCTAGTGGCTCGCATGATGATGATGAGTGCCCAAATCCTCCACCAATGCCCTCGACTATGGCAGATGCCATAGCTGCACTCGTCAACGCAACGGCAGAGAATGCCAGGCTGTTAAGGGAGTTGGCGCAGAACCAGCAGGCACCATACCCTAATCGTGGCCATCGTAATAATGGAAACGACGAGTCAACTTATGTGGATTTTACTGACACACGTCCGCCTGTGTTCTCTAAGGCAGACGAACCTTTAGAAGCTGATGATTGGCTTAGGACAATAGAGCAAAAGTTCGAGCTGATCCACTGTACTGAGGTTCAAAAACCAAGGTTTGCGGCACAGCAACTCCGAGGAGCTGCTGGTGCCTGGTGGGCAAATTTGGTAGCAGTACAGCCCATTGGTCACCAAATCAACTGGAGGGAGTTCAAGGATGCCTTTAGGGCACATTATATTCTAGACGGTGTGATGACCATGAAGTTGGAAGAGTTCTTGGCTCTTAAGCAAGGAGAGCACCCGGTGATGCATTATGTTGGCCGTTTCAACCACATGTCGCAGTATGCTATTGAGTATGTCAATACTGACAGGAAGAAAAAGAATCATTTTCTTAGAGGCTTGAACACTAAACTTCAGACAATGATGGCAGCCTGTGGTAATGCAACTTACCACGAAACAATCAACATTGCTATCGCTTCGGAAGAAAATTACCGCCGACACAAGGAGGCGAAGAAGAAGAAAATATTTGCTTCCGGATCATCAAGTGGCAAGCGTCAGAAGATAGTATACCATCCTCAGAATCATGGCCGTACGCCATTCCGCCCACAGCAAGGCCAAAGCAGGCAGCAAATCTTCATTCGCCCTGCAACTAATACACCTTACACTCATCAAGTACCGCAGCAGCAGAACAATGCAAATAATGCAAACCGCAATGCTACTCCCCAGAATCACAATTTTCCATGCTATAATTGTGGTAAACCCGGGCATTTTTCCCGAGAATGTCCGTATCCTAGGAAGAACAATCCTGATGCAACCAAAGCCCCTGTTAATCAAACTCCAAATCAGTACAAGGGCAATGCTCAGAACCATCAAAAGGGTCCCGCTGAGAAGAAAACTGGAAGGGTATTCTATACGCAAGTGGAATCTATTCCAGAAGGAGAACCGGTTATGATGGGTATGTTTCCCATTGCTAAGCATCCTGCAATTACCTTTATTTGATTCTGGTGCATCCCATACATTCATCAATCGTACATTTGTTGTGAAGCATGGGATAGCTATTGGGGAAACAAAAGAACCCTATCATATACAGTCGCCAGGGGGACGAATCTGTACAAGGGAGGTAGTTCAGCATGTACCTATTGATTTGGGAGGATATGAGTTCCCTACCAATATGCTGATATTAAAGGATCAAGATATAGATGTGATCCTTGGTATGAACTGGCTAACTCAACACGGGGCTATCATAGATGTCCTGCGTAGAACAATAAGGGTAAATGCACCTGACAGCAAAACCCAACTTCTCATCCAACTTCCTTTTCCTAAGAGTACAGTGGAGACCGTCTGTGCAACTATTGTTGAAGGAGCAGAGGAAATTTCAGTGGTAGGTGAGTTTACGGATGTCTTTCCTGATGACCTGCCTGGTCTGCCACCAGACCGAGACGTAGAGTTTAGAATTGATCTGAAACCAGGGACAACACCAGTGTCCAGAAGAGCATATAGGATGCCACCGAAAGAATTAGCAGAATTAAAAATGCAACTACAAGAGTTGTTAGACAAGGGTTTCATTCAACCCAGTTCATCACCTTGGGGATGTCCTGCTATTTTCGTGAAGAAGAAGGACCAAACCTTAAGGTTATGTGTGGACTATAGGCCCTTAAATGAAGTCACCATCAAGAACAAATACCCCTTACCCCAAATTGATTTACTTTTTGATCAACTTGTGGGAGCTAAGGTATTCTCTAAGATAGACTTAAGATCAGGCTACCACCAGATTAAGATCAGACGTGAAGATGTGCCAAAGACAGCATTTACTACCCGATATGGACTATATGAGTATCTAGTCATGTCTTTTGGGCTGACCAATGCCCCGGCTCATTTCATGTACCTGATGAACTCAGTTTTCATGCCTGAGTTGGATAAGTTTATTGTGGTTTTTATTGATGACATTCTTATCTACTCTAAGAGCAAAGAGGAACATGCGGAACATCTCCGTATTGTTCTACAAAGATTAAGAGATCACCAACTATATGCCAAGTTCAGCAAATGTGCATTTTGGTTGGAGGAAGTACAATTTCTGGGTCATGTGCTATCTACTGAAGGTATAGCTGTTGATCCGAGCAAGGTAGAAGAAGTCCTTGATTGGAAAGCACCTACAACTGTTCATCAAGTTCGCAGTTTCCTGGGGTTGGCAGGGTATTACCGTCGGTTTATCCCTGACTTCTCCAGAATTGCGAAGTCAATTACTGGACTGTTGAAAAATCAAACAAAGTTTGTATGGTCAAAAGAATGTGAAGAGGCCTTTCAGACATTGAAGAAGTTGCTGACAACTGCACCAGTATTAGCACAACCTGATATCGAGAGACCATTTGATATTTATTGTGATGCATCTGGAATTGGTATTGGCTGTGTTCTTATGCAAGAAGGCAGAGTCATAGCATATGCTTCCAGACAACTTAAGAAACATGAAGAACATTATCCCACCCATGATCTTGAATTAGCTGCTGTTGTCCATTCACTCAAGATTTGGCGACATTATTTATTGGGCAATATATGTCATATCTATACGGACCACAAGAGTTTGAAATACATCTTCACCCAGTCAGAGCTGAATATGAGGCAAAGAAGATGGTTGGAACTTATTAAAGATTATGACTTAGAAGTGCATTATCATCCAGGCAAGGCTAATGTGGTTGCCGATGCCCTGAGTCGCAAGAGTCATTGTCATTGCCTAATTGCAGAACCTATGCAGCGAACATTGTGTCAAGAGATGGAGCATCTGAATTTACAAATCATAGAACAAGGTTCCCTGTCCAGTATTGTAGTTGAGTCCACTATCAAAGATCAGATCATTGCTGCTCAACAGAAAAGTAAGGGCATAGCCCATATTAAGAATAAAGTCAGATCTGGAAGACCAACATGTTTCAAGATTGATGAATCAGATGTTGTATGGTTCAAGGATAGGTTGGTAGTACCCAAAAATCCGGAGCTGCGAAAGCAGATTCTTGATGAAGCTCATTCTACAAGATACTCCATTCATCCGGTAGCAACAAAATGTATCATGGTCTGAGAAAGAGATATTGGTGGACCAAAATGAAAATAGAAATAGCTCAATATGTGGCCAAGTGTGATATTTGCCAGAGAGTCAAAGCAGTTCATATGAAGACTGCAGGTCCATTACATTCGTTGCCAATTCCATCTTGGAAGTGGGAAGATATTTGTATGGACTTCATAGTAGGGTTGCCTAGGATATCTGCAGGCTACAATTCTATATGGGTTATTGTTGATCGTCTAACCAAAATAGCTCATTTCTTGCCAGTCAGAGATAAATATCAAGCGGAGCAGTATGCAAAGCTTTATCTTGATAGAATTTTCAGTCTGCATGGGGCACCCAAGACCATTGTCTCTGATAGAGGATCATTGTTCATATCCAAGTTTTGGAAAAGTCTACATGAGTCTTTAGGAACTAAACTTATCCGTAGTTCTGCATATCATCCGCAAACAGACGGAAAGACCGAAAGGGTAAATCAAATTCTTGAAGATATGTTAAGAGCATGTGTTCTTTCCTTTGGTGCTAAATGGGATGAGTGCCTTCCCTTAGCTGAATTCTCGTATAACAATAGCCATCAAGAGAGTATTAAAATGGCACCATTCGAAGCACTGTATGGCCGTAGGTGCCAAACACCGTTAAATTGGTCAGAAGCTGGAGAACGTTGGTTCTTTGGACCGGATGTGGTCAAGGAAGCTGAAGAGAAAGTTAAACTCATACAAGACAATATGAAGGTAGCTCAATCCCGACAGAAAAGCTATGCTGATAAGAGGAGACGACCGTTAGAATTCAAAGTGGGAGATTATGTCTACCTCAAGGTATCACCGATGAAAGGAGTTCATCGATTTGGGATTCGGGGAAAGTTGGCGCCCTGTTATGTCGGTCCTTTTCAGATCCAACAACGATGTGGACCAGTCGCCTATCGCGTCAAGCTACCAGATCACATGTCAGCGGTGCATGATATCTTTCATGTATCTCAGTTAAAGAAGTGTCTTCAAGTACCTGACCAGGAAATCGACTTTGGTGGTGTAGAACTAGAACCTGATTTGACTTATGCCGAGTATCCCATTAGAGTCTTAGATCAGAAAGATCGAGTCACTCGGAGACGTACGATCAAGTTCTACAAAGTACAATGGAATCAACACACTAAAGATGAAGCTACTTGGGAGTCCGAGGATTACTTAGAAGAGAATTTTCCTGACTTCTTCGCTTCTATCTAGTTGCAATACCTTGTCTATATTGTAACTTGTCTCGTTTGTCAGCAGAATGGAAAAACCCCCTCGCTCGCCTTTTTGAATAAAGTTATGGTGTGTTAGCTTGACACATTTCCTTTTCCATTACTTAGCCTTAAGTTTTAAATCTCGGGACGAGATTTCTTTAAGGGGGAAGGGTTGTAACACCTCTAGTGTTTTGACCTAATACTAAAATTTGACATGTCATCATGTGCATTGCAAAGCATTCATATAGTATAAAGTTTTGAATGCATTCACTAAATAAGGTTTATTTCATAATGTTGTTATTTCATGTGATGTGTTTCAAAAACCCTAAATACAGATCATGACCACAAGGGTTAAATTTCATGTGATCATGTGAGGTCATATGTCCTTTGACTCAAATAATCCTAATGGGCCATGTTGCTGGTCAAAAATCAAAATCTAAGTAAAAGGAAGACAAATCAAATTTGAATTTACATTCAAATTATAAAAGTCCTTTTTGCCCCTTTTAACTAATTTAAAATCCATGAGGAATTTGGGGTTGAGGCAAAAAGCAAAGTTGGAGATTATTTTATAAGGATCAACTTTGGTATTCAAAGTTTTTCAAGTTTACATACAAAATTTGGAGTAATTTTGAAATGATTCAAATGCTCAAATGCACCCCAAATTCAAATTTCAAAATGGAGGCAGAATTTGAAAATGTTCCTAGAAGCAAAGTTGTAGAATTTGAAAAATTGAACAACTTTCATTTTTGGAGATTTTCAACTTCTTTAGAAAATTTCTGAGTAATTTGAGAAATGAATGCAGTGGTAGTTCTGTAATTATTTCAAAAATTCAACTCCACCTCACTGCTTGCCGCCGGCGCCACGCGGAGTTCACCGCCGATCAGTTTTCACCGCTTTCACGCGCTGTGACACGCCCAAACCTCCGTGGCGAGTTCGCCCGTGTGCTGTCATCACAGTACGCCCTCAAGCTGGCTATAAATAGGAGTACCTTGTCGTCAATCGGAGTTTTCCCGTCGACTGTTCGCCGTCGGTGACATTGCCGCGATCGCCCAATTCATCCTCGTCGGACCACCTCAAGCCAATTGCGTTGGCCAGCAGCTCCGCCTTACCCTGCCGCTCATTCCTGACCTGCTCGCCTCACTTCTAGCTGATCAGCACCACCGCGCGACGTCATCTTCTTCGGAGCCGGCCGAAGCTCCGCCGCAACCCACCTCATCGTGGCCAGGGCGATTCCGTACGTCTCCGCCTGCACCAAGCACATCATCGCGATCACGGTGAGCTCCTGAGCGTGTTGCTCACTCTTCCTTTGACTCTACTGCGCCGTAGCCCTAGTTACATCGACCGCCGTCGGGTCCGAGCCGCCATGGCCGGCGTTGAGTGCCATTTGGTGTGCTCTTTTCTGTTCGGAGACTTGGGATAGATGCACGACTTGGTGTAGATCATGTAGGAGCAGCCCGTCTCACCGGAGGGTCACCACCGGCGCGTTTTGCTGGCCGGAGCTGGCCGCGCCGCCGCGTCTTGCCCACTGTCGCTGACGTGTGGGGTCAGGCTGTCAGTGATGCTGAGGAAGAAGAATAGTGAGCTTTGGTTATTTTCTGATTTTGAATAGTGCAGCAATTTTGCAATTTTGTAGGAATTTATTTACACATCCAAAAATTCTGAAAATTTTTGTGTAGCTTCTGTACATGTTCTAGTATGATTAAAAAATTTGAAACTTGAAATTTGAATAAATTTTGAATGATCAAATATTCAGTCCATTAATTGAAAAATGCAATTTCCATGATTTTTGTAAGTCACTATATAACTCCAAAAATTATGAAATTTGTTTTGGTACACTAATTTGTCATGAGGAAGCTTACATAAAAATTTGGACTTAATTGGACAAAGTTTATTTTATACCTAATGTAGACTTAATTATTTAATTATTTATTCATTTAATTAATGTTTAATCAATTAGGATTTGTTTGACTTTTTGATTTGATTGTTGACCTTGGGTCATTAACTTATAATGATCCTTAGTACCTTAATTAGTATTTGAACTAATATCTAATTTGTGATTAGTAAAGCTTAATGACATTTCATGTGATAACAAAATTCATTAACAAGTTAACTTGTAGAAACCCTAAGTATTGATTAGTGTTGGATCTTATTTTGGTCATGTTTTGTGACTAGTAGGGTTCCAAGATCCATTAGGTCAAGTCACATGTGTGGTTCTTAATGATAGGGTTACAGGTTGGTTTTGTTGGCTTGCAACTGTACCGCGAAATCAAATCATTTGCGGGTGTTTTTACATTTCATGTGCCGTGAAAGCATCATGTTTACATTATCATCATGTTAAAGCATAAGTTATCATTTCGTGTAGAACCCGAGAACGAAACGATTCTAGTTGAGCAAGTTCTGGAAGAATCCCCGGTTGTCACGGGATTTGATAATTATGGTACTAATCCAGAACCGGAGATCGTCAACGAAGGCAAGCCCCGGTTTATGCATTAAGCCCTTACCTTGTTTACTTTGAAAAGTTATCACCTATGTTATTTATTGCATTAAGTTGTTTAATTCAAATGTTACCTACTTGATGCATTACCTACCTTGATAATTGTTTACCATCCTTGAAGATGTTTTCCTTTATAAAGGCGTAGTGTGCTTAGTATGCTTTATGGTAGGATTTCAAAGTAAAAAGTTTCGATACAATCAAAGATGGCATACTGGCCAAAGAAAGAAAGGATGTAGAATGAATTAGAGACTAGTCGGGTGACTTATCTTGAATGTTGCCGACTATGTCGCTTAAAGGCCACTCATTATGGATCTTCTGAACGAGACACTTTGTAGTACTGGTCACATACTCTGGTAAGCCTACTTCGGCTAATCCAGTACTAAGACGAATGCCCGCGCACTGGGAGTGGAGAGATGGCGGGAGTAGCGTGTACCCTCGTGGCTGGAATGTGGCTGGATTTGAGGTGTGCTGTGCTCTCGGGTGGCGTGGAGACAACTTAGTATAGGAGGATCTGGTAGCGAGGTTGATATATGCAAGATTAAGTTCTACATATGTCGTGTGATAAGGAATCCCCAGCTGGGATTTGAAACAATTCGAATTGCCGGTGCTCCACGGATATGGAGACTCAATTCATTACAGAAGCAATGTAGTACTGGTGAATTACTAAAATATGAGAAAAAGAATGGAATGAGAAGGAATGGAATATGGGAAATGTATATTTAGTTGAGGTAATGAACTAAAAGAACTTAGTGGTAAACTTGAAAATAGAATGAAGGATAGTAAGCTTTTGGCAAAGAACTTTTGAATCTTGCTACATCCTTACCTTGCCCCAAATCCCTGCATCTCTAAAAGTCTTACACCCCATTACGTCGGGTTAGTCTTGTTGAGTACCTTTGTACTCAGGGTTTGTTAACCCTTGTTGCAGGTGAGTCGCATGCGCAGGCTTGTTTTGGTCCCTGCTGCATGTCAGTGTTTGAAGTCAATGATGATGAGGAGGAGTAATGAATGGCCTTTGGACAAGGCACTAGTTTGTATGATAAATAAAGTTAATGTAATATTATCCCGCTACTATGGTTGTATAACACTTATGGTATTGTAAGTTTGAAAACAACTGGTTTGTAATTATGTTATCTTAAGACTTCCGCTATCTTTTACTCTGGTATATATTTGAATAAACTATTGTAATCTGCAATGACTGTGATTGGGATCCTGTTTGAAAAGAGAATAGTGGATGATTCGGGTTTCCCGAGGACACCCGACAGACCTGTTGAGTTGTTGGGAACTCGTGTACGCTATCCGAGGTCTGTTAAGACAACGATAGGTGCATGTGGGCCCAATTCCTTAGGAGGTTCTGCCACAGCGATCACCAAGAGTAACAAGCATGAACTCTCACTTGACCACAACAAGCCTAATGAGAAGGGTAGATGCACACTTGCTACTCTCCTTGCACTAATGAGGCCTTACTCTTGGATTCTCAAATCTCAATCACCTCACTAGGCTCTTGCTCTCCTTTGCACTCTCAAGGGTGTTTCTCAGCTGAACAAATGGCAAGATGCCTCCTTTGGATGAGTGGAGTAAGTATTTGTACCCCCTCATTCAAAACATAACGTTTGGAGGCTAAGTCATCACTCTACGGGGTGATCGGATGCTCTGGTAAGGGTGACCGGACGCTCTGGTCAGTTATCCCCACCACTGTGTCAGAAAGAGCCATTAAGTTCTGACCGTACTCTGACCTACATCTGGTCAGTACTAACTAGACACATCTAGTCACGAAAACTGCTCTCTAGAACCTTACTGATGTTGACCAGACACTAGCGCCCAGAGTCCAGTCACTTCTATGTTCAACGTCCGGTTTGTTATCGGATCCTGACCAGCGTCCGATCTACACTGACCGTACACGTTCGATCAGGAATCTCCCTCTCTAGAACCTTTCTGGAGTTGACTGGACTCTGGCACCCAGCATCTAGTCACAACTAGACAGCTCTAGTTGATCAAATGAACTAACCGGAGTCACCCTTCAGCGTCCGATCAGTCATTTGACCCACTATTCACTTCCAACTCAAAATCATATGTGAATGAAGTTTGCTCCAATTAATCTTAAGGCTACTCCGAAGCTACCTAGTGCTAGATTTGACAAATGTGCACCACAACTAATCCACTAGACTCACCGAGGTCAAGCTACTACTCCATACCCCCCTTAATAGTACGACCAAAGGAAAAACAAAGTCATAAATTACTCTAAGTGTCTCTTCAACACCAAACGACACTTAGAACAAGTCCATCCTTAATCCATCCTTTGAAATCCAAAATGATTTCCATCATAGGGGCATGATAGCCATGATTGCCCAATCAATTGCCATTACCATGACCTAACTTAATTGCCTCTTCAAAACACTCGTTAGTCATAGTAATCTCGTATTGTCATTAATCATCGAAACCCATCTAGGGACCTAGATGCTTTCAATCTCCCCCTTTTTGGTGATTGATGACAATACAACCTCGAGTATGTGAAAGACATGAGGTTTTCAACATGCTTGGTTCATATAAGCATTTGACAATAAGAGCAAAGGAGTTAGACATCCTTATATGACCCAAGCCAACATGGTGTACTCAATAGATGTGAAATAAGCATGAGTACATGAAATAAAGCTCATTTCAATCAGAGTAAAACATGGAAGCAAGGAAAATGAGCATAACCAAGTGACATGACATAAATAAATCAAAGTAGAGAGCACACATGTCACTCAAAAAAATCACAATCACATGTATGTAGTTCAATGCATGAAAGTAAACATGAATGCATAATGTATCACACAGAAAGAACTAAAAATAATAAATCATAAGCTCCCCCTAGATATACTGCTCCCCCTAGATCTAACATACTCGATCCCTCTCCCCCTTTGGTGTCAAGCACCAAAACCTAAGGGTCGGATAGTAGGGCGGGAGCACACTAGTCGGGCGTTGAGGTGCGGTGAGCGATCTAAAACTGTGTCGCATCATCCTCTGATCCGGAGCTCTGAGTTGTCTGACCCTCTATCACTAGAAGTGAAGCTGAAGCAGCCTGGGTCTACTCTAGGACTGGTGTGGCCTATGACTCTGTAGGTATCACTGTAGGAGCTGGCTCTGATGATGCAACAGATGATGGGAGCGTCTCTATAGTCCCAGTAACTGGAGCAACGGTGGTAGGTACAGGTATTCATAACTCTGGTGGTGTAGGCTGCCCTGTAAGTTCACTGAAAGTGGCACTAAGGCTCCTGGAAACTAAAGTGTTAGTCACAAGCACCGAGGAACTCTGAGGCGGAGTGAAGCCCGTAACAATAGTTGTGAACTGAGGACCCTAGGCTATCACTGGTGACACAAACCACTAGGACACCTGCTCTGTAGGTGAAGAAAACTGAGTAACTGGCTATCCCTGACTTTGAAGCCCACTAAGCTGTACAGCTGGAGTCACTGAAGTGGTGGTAGGATGGCCTATCTGAGGTGTAGTCTACGGAGGAGCGGTGCCAATAGCAGTGATGACATGCTATATAAAACCAAGTAACTATTGGATTAGGAGCTGCTCTACTGCATGTCCTACTGCTGCTGTTGTATGGCCTACTGCTATCTTTGGAACTCATCCTATCTAGCCTAAACCTATGCTAGTGCAGCTATGGTCTCCTAGGCCTAGCGTACCTGATCCTACCTTATCTGCTCAAGAATAGCTAGAAGAGCAGGGTCTTTCTATGGTGTGGTGGATGGTGTCTAGGGCACTGGCATAGGCTCAGGCAGCAACGTTGATGTGGGCACGGTGGCGCTGTTGTGGGTACGACCGAGCAGTATGGCGTGGGCGCACGGCTGAGGTATGGGTGCGGCGGAGCTAGGGCATAGGTACGCGGCATGAGCAGGCGAAGTAGGTAGGCGGTGTGGGTAGGCGGTGTGGGCAGGGAGCATGGGCGTGGCGATGCAGTACGGCATGGATGCGGCGAAGTTGGCATAGTCGGCGGGAGCAGTCGGCACAGGCACGGCGAAGCTGCTGTGGCTAGGGCGCGGCGCTAGTGTGGTTGGCTATGACGGTGAAGTCGGTGGGATAGCACGGCGGTGGTTAGGGCAAAATGCAGGCACGACTGTTAGGGTTATATGGTGCCCCCCCATGACGGATTAAGAACAGAAACAAAATAGAGTTTGGGATCCACACGTTTACTACTGACCGGTTGCTTTGGTGGCAATGACCGGACACTTCCACCTAGAGTCCAATCGACTATAGAGAGGTACAAATCCACTCAAGTCATGACCGGATGCATCCAGTTACCCCTGACCAAACATAGCTAGAGTCCGGTTGATCCTTTGTTCATCTTCGCATGACCGGACGCAGGGACATCATCTGGCCGGACGCAGGGAAGGTACTGTTTCAGCGTTTGGTCACTCTTGTGCAGCAATGGTTCACCTCTTGTGAACTGACCAGATGCTGGTGATAGAGTCCAGTCCAGCGTCCGGTCGCCCTTTTTCAGCAAATCTTCAAGATTCCTTCGCGCTGCCTATTCTCAATCAAGTCCTAACTTCAATAAGACCCAAATAAACACCAATCAAGCCCTAAATGCATTACCAAAAATTAAACATGTTGTATATTACAATGCAATGCAAGGGACAACAAAAGCTCATTTTCTAGTGAAGTTACTAAAATCAAGCACATTGAGCTCATTCCTCAACCGACAAAATGTCACCTCATCTAGCAGTTTAGTGAAGATATCCACCAATTGATCCTTGGTTCTTACACCTTCTAGTGATATATCATTTTTAGCAATGTAATCTCTAAGAAAGTGATGGCAAATATCTATGTGCTTGGTGCGAGAGTGTTGAACCAGATTATTACCAAGCTTTACCGCACTCTCAATGTCACACAAAAGAGGTACTTTTTCTAGAACCACACCATAGTCTAGCAAAGTTTGCTTCATGTAAAGTATTTGTGCACAACAAGCACCCACGGCAATGTATTCCGCTTCGGCGATGGACAAAGGCATACTATTTTGCTTCTTGGAGGACCAAGACACTAGTGATCTACCAAGCAAATGGCACCCTCCAGATGTGTTTTTTCTATCAATTTTGCAACCGGCATAATCTGAATTGGAATAGCCAACTAGTTGAAATCTAGCTCCTTTAGGAGACCAAAGACCAATGCTTGGTGTGTGCTTAAGGTACCTAAGGATTCTTTTAATGGCAACTAAATGAGCTTCCTTAGGATTAGCTTGAAATCTAGCACACATAAACACACTAAACATGTTGTCGGGCCTAGATGCGGTCAAATATAACAAGCTACCAATCATAGAGTGGTAGAGAGTATGATCAACCGTTTTACCTCCCTCGTCTAGGTCGAGATGTCCATTAGATGGCATAGGTGTCTTGATTGGCTTACATTCATCCATATTGAACCTCTTGAGAAAATCATTTGTATATTTCTCTTGAGAGATGAAAATCCCTTCTCACATTTGCTTAACTTTAAAACCAAGAAAGAATGTAATCTCTCCAATCATTGACATCTCGAACTCCTTCGACATCAATTCACCAAACTCTTTGCAATAATCTTCATTTGATGATCCAAAGATGATATCATCAACATATACTTGACAAATGAAGATTTCTCCATCTAGCTTCTTGGTGAATAGTGTGGTGTCGACCTTCCCAATGGTGAAGCCCTTCTCAATGAGGAAATCTCGAAGGCATCCATACCAAGCTCTTGGGGCTTGCTTAAGCCCATATAGCGCCTTAGACAACATATAAACATGATTAGGATATCTAGGGTCTTCAAACCTAGGAGGTTGGTCAACATAGACTAGTTCATTTATGAAGCCATTTAAAAATGCACTTTTAACATCCATTTGATATAATTTCATTTCATGATGTGATGCATATGCAAGGAGGATACAAATGTCTTCAAGTCTTGCAACCGGTGCAAAGGTCTCTCCAAAATCCAACCCTTCAACTTGAAAGAACCCCTTTGCAACTAGTCTTGCCTTGTTCCTCACTACAATGCCTTGATCATCTTGCTTGTTGTGGAACACCCACTTTGTTCCAATGACTCTTGCACCTTGTGGTCGCTCTTTAAGAGTCCAAACTTCATTGCGAGTGAAGTTGTTCAACTCTTCATGCATGGCATTTATCCAATCTGAATCTTGAAGAGCCTCTTCTATATTCTTAGGTTCAACACAAGAGACAAAAGAGTGATGTTCAATAAATGAAGCAAGTTTTGAAGAGCGAGTCATTACACCCTTTGAAGGGCTCCCTATGATGAGATTTTGTGGATGAGCTCTTAATAGAGGTGAATTTCTTCTATCAACCACTTGAGGGGAAGGTTGTGGAGCATCAACATCTTGAGCTTGTGCCACCATCTGATCATGAGAGACATGAGTATCTTCATTTTCTACTCTCCCATCTTTATCACCATCTTGTGGCACATTTGATGAAAAAGGTGGATCAATCACTTGTACATCATCTTCATCATCTTTAGGCTTGATGTCTCCAACCGGAATGTTCTTCATGGCCTCCCTCAATGGTTCATCACCTATATCATCAAGATTCTTATGTGCTCCTTGGGAGCCATTAGATTCATCAAATTCCACATCATATGTTTCTTCAACCAAGCCGGTGGCATGATTAAATACTCGATATGCTTTGGACTTTGATGAGTAACAAACAAGAAAGCCAATATCACAATGTCTTTGAAACTTCCCTAGGTGTTACCACTTCTTGTAGATGTAGCATTTGCAACTAAACACCCAGAAGAAAGAGACGTTCGACTTCTTCCCATTGAGCAACTCATAAGGTGTCTTGCCAAGAAACTTTTGAAGGAATAGGCGGTTGGATGCATAACAAGCGGTGTTGATAGCTTCCGCCCATAGAGCTTCGGGTGTATTGTACTCATCAAGCATTGTTCTTGCAAGTGTGATAAGTGTCCGGTTCTTTTTCTCAACTACACCATTTTATTGAGGAGTATATGTTGCGGAGACCTCATGCTTGATCCCAACTTCAATACAACAAGCTTCAATATTTGTGTTGTCAAACTCCTTTCCATTATCACTTCTTATCTACTCAAGCTTCACTTCAAACTCATTTTGTGCTCTCTTGGCAAACTTCTTGAAACATGAAGCAACCTTGGTCTTGTCATGAAGGAAGAACACCCACGTATATCTAGAGTAGTCATCAACAATCACAAGACAATAAAAATTTCCTCCAAACTCTTGTAAGTTGTTGGTCCAAATAAGTTCATGTGAAGGAGCTCTGGCACTCTTGTTGTTGACATGAAAGCTTTTGTATGATGAGTGTTTGCAACTTGCTTGTCGGCTTGACATGCACTACAAAGCTTGTCCTTCTCAAATTTCACATCCTTCAACCCTCTCACCAATTCATTCTTCATAAGCTTCTTGAGTGAGCTCATCCCAACATGAGCAAGTCTTCTATGCCATAGCTACCCAAGTGATGTTTTGGTGAATAGGCATGTCTTCAAGTTGGCATCTTCAGAGGTGAAATCAACTAGATATAGGTTGTTGTATCTAAGTCCCTTGAATATAACTTGATCATCCTGTTTCTTAGATATAACCACTTCCTTCTCAATAAACAAGCATTGGAAGCCAAGATCACACAATTGACAAACGGATAGCAAGTTGAAGCTCAATGAAGCGACATATAGCACATTTGAGATTGAATGGTCATTTGATATTGCCACTTTGCCCAATCCTTTAACTTTGCCCTTTGAATTATCCCCAAATGTAATTCTTTCTTGACCATCAACTTCTTCATCTAGTGAGGTGAACATACGAGGATCACCAGTCATATGTTGAGTGGAACCACTATCAATTACCCAATGACTTCCATTGGTCTTGTAGTTCACCTACACACAAGAGATCAAGCTTGTTTAGGGACCCAAACTTGTTGAGGGCCCTTGACTTTCTCAACAAGTGACTTTGCAACTTAAATTTTTTTAGGCCTATTCTTGTTGGGAGGTCCTAAGAACATGACTTTCATTTTTCCACTAGAGTCCTTTCTAAGCATGTAATGAGCATTGAAAGCAAAGGGTCTAGCATGCTTGGGCAAGGGTTGTGGTGGTGGAGTTTGACACTCATGGGCAAAGTGACCTTCTTGTCCACACTCAAAACACCTCTTTGGCTTTGGCTTTGACTTGTGTTGTTGTTGGTGTTGAGTTTGAGCCTTCTTCTCTTGATATGCCAAATACCCAATTCCACTTCTATCCATCTTCATGATGGTGTTCATGAGTAGCTCACTTTGAAGATGTTGACCTCTTGTAAACTTGCTCAAGCTGGTCTTGAGATGTTCTTTTTCTAACTTGAGCTTCTTGTTCTCTTCTTTGAGTTCATCATGATTTTTCTCCTTCTTTAGTCTCTTGTTCTCTTCTTTGAGCATCTCATTCTCAAGAGCTAGATCACTATCATGGTCAAGGTTCTCTATCACAATAGTGTTGGTGGTTGATAGCTTTTCAAGATCTTTCTTGAGCTTCTCATTCTCATTCTTGATCTTGACATACTCATCATAGTTGTCGAACTCAACCACTTGCTTGCCTTTGCTACTAGAACCATGCTCAATGCTCTCAATAATAAAATCATCACATGATGTAGCTATATCAATCTTAACAACATGGTTAGTAGCATCATGAGGCTCATTGGATAATAGCTCATGAGAAACAACAAGATTATCATGATTGATCTTGAGATTTGTATATTCTTCTTTTAGCATGTTGTAGCTAGTGATGAGCTCATTATGTATCCTCTCAAGTTTGTCATGTTTTTCTTTAAGCTCCTTCTTAGAAGATTTGAGCTCCTTGAGTTTGGATGACATAGCTTCATTTTCTTCTCTAAGCTCAACACTAGCTTTTTCCACTATGTCACATTTAGCTAAAAGTGAATCATTCTTAAGTTCTAGTTTCTCATTTTTAGCTCTTGTCTTTCTAATAATTTTAGTATATTGGTTAAGCAACTTGACAAGATCATCATAGGAAGGTGATTCAAATTCATCATCACTATCACTATCATCATTGCTAGCATGATCATCACCACTACTATCATCATCATTTGATACCTTTTGTTCACCCTTAGCCATAAGGCATAGGTGTGTAGAGGATGATGGCGGTGGTGTTGGTGAAGATAGTGAAGAGTCAATCACAATAGTGGCCACCTTCTCGTTCTCACTATCATCATTGGATGAGCAACTTGATGAATCAATATCCATGAGCCAATCACCAACGATGTATGCCTTGCCATTTTTCTTCTTCTTGTGGAAATCCTTCTTCTTGCCATCGTTCTTCTTGTATGGCTTGTTTTTCTTCTTCTCATCATCATCTTCATTACTTGAGTCATCTTTGTTGCCCTTGTACTTCTTTCTTGTATTTGTCTTTCTTTGTCTTGGGGCATTGATGTGCTAGATGACCAAGTTCTCCACAATTATAGCAATCCATCTCGGAGATTGGCTTCCTTCTATTGCTAGTGAAAACTTATTTTTGCCGTCAAACTTGACACCATTCTTGTTGATCTTCTTAAGCATCTTGGCGGTTCTTCTCACCATGAGAGCAAGACTTTCATCATCAATTTCATCATCACTTGAGCTCTCATATTCAACTCTTGCTTTGCCCTTCTCTTGGCTAGCCTTGAATGCCAAGTCTTTCTTCTTGGTGGAAAAAGAGCCATCTTGTGGTGTGATGTGCATATACATCTCATGTGCATTGATCTTTCCCAATATTTGAGTTGGTGTAGCGGTGGAAAGATCACCTTGATGAAGCATGGTCACATTATGCCCATATTTGTCAATGGGGAGGACACTCAAGATCTTTCTTACAACATCGGATGATTGCATTTGTGTGAGTCCAAGCCCATTGACTTCCTCTACCAGGACATTCAAGCATGAGTACATTTCATTAGCACTTTCTTTCGAAAGCATCTCAAATGAATTAAGCTTTTTCATAACTAGATGATAGCATTCCTCATGCTCACTCTTTGTTCCCTCATGGAGCGCACAAATGTTCAACCATAGTGCATGGCCGTCCTTGTGGTTCTGTACATGGTTAAACACATCTTTACAAAGGCCTCTAAAGATGGATTTTCTAGCCTTTGCATTCCATTTCTCATAATTGACCTCATCGCCATGAAGGTGTGCGGGATCCTTAGGTTTTGGGAAACCTTGAGAGGCGGCTCTAAGAATTCCAACATCTAGAGCTTCTAAGTAAGCCTCCATGTGGATTTTCCAATAAGGAAAATCATCTCCCTCAAAGATAGGAGGAGGTCCATCCCCATGGGACATCTTTCTCTAGGCGGTTAAGCCTAATTTAGTGAGCACGAGACTCCGATACCAATTGAAAGGATCAAGATGCCCAAGACGTGATGTGAATTGGGCTCATTCTAAAATTCTTTGCAATAATTAAACCCTACACTTAGCCCACTCCAGTCAGTTATCCCCACCACTATGTCAAAAAGAGCCATTAAGTTCTGATCAGACTCTGACCTACGTCCGGTTAGTACTGACTGGATGCGTCCGGTTATGAAAATTGCTCTCTAGAACCTTACTGATGTTGACCGGACGCTGGCGTCCAGAGTCTAGTCACTTCATAGTTTAGTGTCCGGTCAGTTACCGGATCCTGACCAGCGTCTGGTCAGCACTGACCAGACACGTCCGATCAGGAATCTCCCTCTCTGGAACCTTTCTGGAGTTGATCGGACTCTGGCACCCAGCGTTCGGTCACTTTTCACTCAGCATCTGATCGCAACCAGATGGCTCTAGTTGATCAAATGAACTGACCAGACTCACCCTTCAGCGTCTGGTCACAACCAGACCAGCGTCCGGTCAGTCATTTGACCCTCCATTCACTTCTAACTCAAAATCATATGTGAATGAAGTTTGCTCCAATTGATCTTAGGGCTACTCTGGAGCTACCTAGTGCTAGATTTGACAAGTGTGCACTACACCTAACCCACTAGACTCACCTAGGTCAAGCTACTAGTCCATACCCCCCTTAATAGTATAGCCAAAGGAAAAACAAAGTCCTAAACTACTCTAAGTATCTCTTCAACACCAAACAACACTTAGAACTAGTCCATCCTTAACCTTGTCATCCATCTTTTGAAAACCAAAATGATTTCCATCATAGGGGTATAACATCCATGATTGCCCAATCAATTGCCATTACCATGACCTAACTTAATTGCCTCCACAAAACACACGTTAGTCATAGTAATCTCGTATTGTCATTAATCACTAAAACCCAACTTTGGGCCTAGATGCTTTCAAAGGTGAAAGCCATGAACAATGAGATAAAACCTATGCTGGACCTCATTGACCCATAGTTGCCGGAGCCTGATAGGCCATCGCGGTCGGATGTCATCATGGAGAGGTGCATGTCGGTGCTGGAGAACTTCAAGCAATATGCTCATTGCATCGCTTGTTCTACCATGGGCCATGCACTGGCGGTTGTCCAGTCAGTATACCTCTCGGTGAAGCTCGAACAAATCGATGATGGCTTTGGCCAAAATCTGAGCGACAAGAAAATCATCGCGCTGGAGGAGGTGGTGTCCAATTTGGCGATCAAACTAGCGGATGACTAAGATCTGTTCGGCGATGCTGGTCATGACATGTAATAGATTTGTCTATGTTATGCCGAACAGCTGTATATGAAATGTTATGTTTAACATGTATAAAGTGTTAATATTTAATATTAATGTTGCGCTGTCATTTTGTTCTTTATCTTATCATCAGCCCCAGTTATCCCACACCCCATGGCATAAAGAGCTTAGCTCTTGTGCATGTGTAGGAGCATAGGCATCACCAAGGAGCCGCTGCCAACCACCCATGACACATAGCGCTACTGTTCTTGCATGTTTAGGTGCTAAGGCAAGGACAGGGCTACTTCTGGATAACGTAAATGAGAACATGGCTGGTTGGCAATGTGAATGGCGATACTATGCGTCATATATCTTCTGTAGGACCTCTCAAGGATAGAAATGCCTAAGGTGTTCAATGTGCTAGGAATTAGGGATGTCGATGCCATCTTGATCATAGAGCCTATATGACCTTGGTCAGGTCACAGCCTTTACGTCGTATGGACCGTCTTGGAGCCGGCGATGCAAGCCTCCATTCTTGCTAAGAGGTCCATCGCTTCAGCGATGGCGAGTCTTTCTCTTTCATAGTTGTAGGCGGTGGAGACGTTAGCATGCAGGGTGAGAATGCCCCGCTCCGTTGAGATCTTCAACACTAGGTAGACATAATGGGGCACGGCCATGAACTTGGTGAGAGCTGGTCAGCCAAGGCTAGCATGGTAGGCAGTGTCGAAGTCTGCCACAAAGAAGTTCATGTACTCAGTATGGAAGTGGTCGGCGGTGCCAAACTAGACTAGCAAGGTGATCTGCCCCAATGGTTGGGACGCTCAGCAGGTACAATCCACTAGAATGGAGAATCAACTAGGGCGAGATCGTCCTTTATGAGACCTAACTCAGTTAGGGCTCTAACGAAGAGGATGTTGAGGGCACTCCCACCATCGATGAGGACCTTCTTGAACCACACGTTGCAGATGGTTGGATCCAGCACGAGTGGGAGATGCCCTAGGTATGGGATATCTGCCCACTAGTCGGCTCTATTGAAGGTGACAGGGTACTCTGACTAGTCCAGATATTTAGGATCGATGACCGTGTCATACTTGGTGATCGTCATTACATGCCAGCCATAAGTTTTTGCTAGTGTTTGCTCTCAGAGGCAGTGTACCCTCCAAAGATTGTGGTGATGGTCTTGTTGGCATCTTGGAAAGCGGGTTGTGTGTCCTTAGGCTGCTCCACCCCCTTGCCGTCATCTGACTCATCATCCTTGCGCCACTCCATTTCTGCTCCTCATCGCAGAAAGCTTTGGCCATGCCATAGCATTGTCGTATGGTGTGCTTGTTGTCCTTGTGAATTGGTCATGGACCATCAAGGAGCTTTTTGTAGGTAGCATTGAAATTGCGCTTAGCACGTGGCTACTCTACATTATTGATGAAGTTTTCTGGTTGTTGGCAACGTGGCTATGCAGCCCTTGATCCCTCTGGCCAATCATTATGATGATGTTCACAATCATCGTAGCACCTGCAACGATCTTCATAACGCCATTCTTTGTGGCAATCATCATCACGATGTGGGTGGTGAATCTGAGTGGGAAGCACGAGCAACGTCAGTCCTTGAACTATCGATCGGCTTCTTTGGAGTCTACGTATGAGTTTGCAACCTTGAGGAGTTCGCCGATGGTCTGGAGCATCTTGCTGGTAAAGTTTGGAGCGTAGCTCCTAATGGTGATGGAGTCCTCTGGCTGAAAGCAGAAGATGGCCTCACCATCCCTGATGTTGGGGATGGTGTTCCTCATTTCTGAGAAATGCCTGATGTAGCTTCGCAAAGGTTGCATAGACATCTGATGGAGTTTCTCTAGATCATACTTTATGCCAGGCTACTGACACGTTGCCATGTAATTCTCGAATAAAACTCTCTTAAGATCATCCCAAGATTCGAATGAAGTCCTCCCCCAAGCCCATAAGCCAATTATTGGCAGATTGGGAGAGCATAACAGGCAGATAGTTTGCCATTACATAGCTGTTTCCCCCGGTGACACATACGGTGAACTCATAGAGCTGCATCCACTGGCTGGGATTAGCCTTGCCATCATAGGGATCAACCTCAAAGACCTTGAAGCCTATGGGCCATTGTATAGCTCGTAGCCTTGATATGAAGTGGTGAGGTCCCATCGGCTCGACAACGGGGAGTGGTCGAAGGCCGACGGGGTTGCCGTGTTGGTTGTCATACTTCGGTTGGTGTTGTAGTTCTGCCTGATGCCGCTAGGCATGACTATTCTCGATGTGATTGTGGGCATCGAGATTGGCGCTGATACGATCGTGGGTGTCACCGCATAGGGGTTGATTAACCTCCTAGTTGGCATCATGAACTGGTCAGCCACGCTGATTTCATGGTCCTTATGATCTAGGGTTGATGGCAACATTGCCCCTAGACCCCCCTTGGATGATCTGGCCACTTTGATAATGGCTTCCCCCTCATGGCGAGAGCCACGGGGGTTTCGACTATGAGCCGATGCGGTCAAAAAAGACGGAACTAGGTTTCGGATGTCCTTGACCTAGACTTGAGCTGCTTTAAGTAGCGCTTGAATCTTAAGTACCTTCAGTGTTAGTGGGAGTCTAGCCAGCTCATGGGTGGCCACAGCCAGATTAGCGCTCGGTGTCTGCTCCACTTGCTAGTTGTCCACCATGAGGAACTCTTGTTGGAGATTACGAGCGAGAGGCGGTAGGCCACCTCTGGTAGCTTGGGCGGTGGTTTTTGCTTCTTCATTACAACATCATTGGCGATCAGTGTTCCTAGCTTTGTGCTAACGGCACTGGACACTGGTTTCTCCATCGATAGCAACGCTATCATGGCTAACCATGAAAAGCTCTCTCCTAAAGCCTAGAGGGAAAGGTGGGCAGCTACTGGTAGAGCCCTTGGAATATGGCTCGGGCCTTTCCTCCAGGATTGTATGGAGCATTTCATCCGGAAGCTGTCGGATTTGCACCATGTTTACCATTGGCGTAGGCTGGTCAACCTCAAGGAGGCCGATCTGGTAGAGGTCACTAACGTACCTGCGCTTGGTGTAGTCGGCAAAAAGATGGTGTAGGGCATCCCGATAGATTGGATCCGCACCCACCAGCCCAAAAGAATAGGGCTTCGACATGCTCTCCGTAGGGGCGGGGAGTGGTCGGCATTGAACGGTATGCCCTTCTAGAGTTGCCATGATCACCAAATCTTCATCTTGCCACCTCTCATGATGTGCATGAGCAGGGTGCTCAGCATTAGTGGCATGGTGACCTTAGAGTGCAAGAACTTCATTGTTCACTCTAGATTAATCTAAGACCGAATCCACAAGGAGCTGGCATTCCGCTAAGTGGTCTATGACCTGATCAATGGATGCGATTAGATCATCAGTGCTGATGGATCTCCTAACCCAGCGGTGAGGCGCCCAGATCAGAGATGACATTGTAGATGTTGGCACGATCGACGCTGGGTGATTATGCACCGCCTCCATGATTTCCTCAATGTTCATTGGCACTGATGACCCAGGTCATAGACCTGACTGTGAAGGTCTGACCTAGCTTAGGAAGGATCTTGGAGCTCGGGAAGCGGACCATCTGGCTCGCCATGGAATCAGCATGCACACCCCCTACCTGGTGCACCATTGTCGACAAAATCTTACCAGCAGTCCACCAAGGGGTATACCCATGGTAGTAGATGATTAGTGGAGGTGCGCGTAATAGAAGCTGGATGGTAACACAAGTGCAAAGACAAGCGATTTAGATATGTTCAGGCCATCTGATCAACGTAATACCCTATGTCCTATGTCTTTGGTGGATTGTATTGAATATGAGATGAATTCGATGGGGGTTCCTACCCACCTTATATAGTCTAGGGGGTAGGGTTACAAGTGAGTTTAGTCCTAGATCTATTTGGCTATATGGTAAGTATTTACAAGGAATACGATATCTATTATATCCGAAAAGATCTTCCTTCATTGCCAAGATGTCTTCTGATTGCCTTGCGGTGCACGCCGACCAGAGATGAACACCGTAGGCCTTGATCTTATGGGCTGGACCTCCCCTGGTGGTGTGGCCCATGTCCATTGTCATGGGTACCTAGGGTTATACCTCCCATAGATCCAACACTCATGATGACCTACCCCTCACATGAGCAAGATATCCAAGTTGTCATCAAGATCATCATATTAGGAATATCATTCCTTAACTAGGTTGGTTAGATAGGTCAAGTTGTACCCTCATTTGTTTTAGTAGTTAATTATCCAGGTGTAGCATCCTACATGTGTGAGTATGAGTCCCCTTCATATGCTCGACTTCTACCGTTGCCCAAGCAACTAAGCAATACGCATTAAGCGTTCAAATTCCCATTGTTTGGGTGAAAGGCTACTAACAGATTAAAGAGTAACTCTAAGTGTTATGTGAAAGAGTTTATTATCCAACTCTACATGCAATGCATAACTCATAATGTGACTTGATAAGTATCCAAAGTAGGGTTCATACTAGTGGGGTGCTTGCTTGGTTTTGCCGCTCGAACGAAGTCGAAGTTGTAGATGACAACTCTCACACGTTCCTCATGCTACTTGGCTCCTAAAAGAAAACAAGGATCAAGACTGAGGACTATCAAGGAAAGCTTAGGAACATGTCTCATCTTAGAGCTTGGGATAGAGGCTTCCACCTATGGCTCTACTATTGCCCTTTGAAACTATGCCTAACCTAGTGTTGTTGGCTCTTTGGGTAAGCTGGTTGAGTAATCTCACACTCTTTGTGTGTTGTCGGACACTCCATCCTAGCTGACGGACACTCCGCTATGCTAGGTGCCGAGGTGGGTAGTCTCTAGGTTGATTCTTCTTAGGTTGTCAGGTACTCCATGGTTCCCATGGATACTCCAGTAGGTTTAGGACATGGTCATTTCTAGGGTTAGCTGCTAATATTAGATGGTCCGACCGATTAACGGAAACTCTGGTAGAAACTAGGTTCTCTCAGGTTGCTGGGTTACTGCTCTGTATAATTCACCGGATGCTCCATCCTGAGTGATGGATGCTCCGGTATCGGCTTGATGCTCCGGTATCGGCTTGGTGCTCTCGGGTTCCCTGGTTGTGCACCTCTATAATTCGGCGGACACTCCACCATGGGTGGCGGACACTCCGTTGTGTCGCTCAGAAGGGAATTTAGGATGTTGGTGGCTAGACTCGGGATTAGCGTATACTCTGTACTTTTGATGGGCACTTCGTTAGTCGGGTGACAGAACCTATGCTCTTGGATGATCTTGGGGTTTAGACCTAGATGTGCTTAGCTGTGATCTATGCATGTCCAAGGTATCTCTAGGATAGTTTAGGTTGCTCACTAGGCTCCAGATAGCTAGGGTTAGAGCTTGTTTTGCTAAATGTGGTTAGGGCTTTATGATCCAACTTAAGGGTTCAAGAACTTGGGAATGAACCATGAGGTTAAGCTAAAACCTTAGCTCTAGGATCTGTGAGCTTCCATAGCAAAAGGTTGAAGATCCAAGCTTCCTTTGCTCATACATTCTCCATCCAAACATAGCTTGGCTTCATATGAACTTCCTCTTGCAATATACCCAATAGATGGATCAAGGGACTATCCATGAACTTGTTAGATGAATAGCTAGGTAGGAACTTCTTGAACTTACTTACATATGTTGGAGCTACTACCAGCAGGAGATCTCCAATCTTGCACACAAATCCTTGAATTAGACCATTGGGTGGAGAATCCAAGAAATGAAGATAGTTCTTCTTGAGCTCACCATCAAGGGGTTGAGGGTGTGCATGGGCTGCTGCTGATGCTCCCCTCCTTCCTCACCTTGATCTTCTTCAATTCTTTCTTCAATCTCTGCCCTCTCTAGTTTATAGGGTTCTTACTTGTTTTTAAGTGATTAGAGAGAGAGAGTGAGTGATGCAAATGGGAGGATAGTGAGAGAGTGAGGCTTCAGCTGAGAGATATCTTTCCTATTTCATGCTGACATGTGGGTCCCACCCACTTAAGTGGCAAACATCTCATTTCCCACTTTCTGTAGCTGCTTCATGCTCTATCGAATGGTTTGGTAAACTGGCGGACTGTTCGGTAGTCTCTGTCTTTGCTGAATTGACTAAGTCATTAGGTGGATGGTTATTGGTGACCAATGCATTGCATCTTAAGTAGTTCATTGCGATTGGGTTGTTGTTGATGATGTCAAAATGATGGATCCTAATTCATGTAGATGTTCTCTTCCAATTTAGATATGAGCCTAACCATGGTTATCTGGGGATTCTCACAAGGTGCTTCTATGGTCCATTGATGTTAGGCATCGCGTTGCATGTTGCGAGTCTTCATGGAAGGTCGATGGTTGACTCCTTTTGATGATTAAAAGGGTTGTCTAGTGTTGTAACAAACTTGGGTCATTACACATGCACACACTAAGCATAATATCGGGCCTAGATGCACACAAATAAAGTAGAAAGCCAATCATGGAGCGATATACCTTGGTGTCTAAGGCTTTTCCTTCATCATTGAGATCAAGATGTCCATTGGTTGACATGGGTGTTTTATAGGCTTGCCATTCACCATGTCAAACTTCTTGAGCATATCATGGGTGTATTTTGTGTGTCTAATAAAAGTTCCATCCTTCACTGTTTGATTTGAAATCCAAGGAAGAACTTAAATTCACCCATCATGGACATCTCAAATCTTTTGGTCATAATCCTACTAAATTCCTCACAAAAAGTATGACTAGTACTACTAAATATTATGTCATCGATATATATTTGGTGCACAAAGATATCTTTACCAACTTTACAAGTGAAAAGGGTAGGATCAGCTTTGCCTATTTCAAAACGTTGTTTAAGCAAGAATTCCTTAAGGCATTCATACCATGCTCTTGGTGCTTACTTAAGCCCATAGAGTGTCTTTGGAGTTTGTAGATATTGTTGGAAAACTTGGGATCTTCAAAGCCTGGTGATTGCTCAACATAGACAAGTTCTTGAATGGGGCCGTTGAGAAATGCACTCTTCACATCCATTTGATATAGTTTGAAGTTGTGATGAGCGGCATAGGCTAGAAGCATTTGGATTGCTTCAAGCCATGCCACCGGTGCATATGTTTCTTAAAAGTCTAAGCCCTCTACTTGAGTGAATACTTGAGCAACCAATCTTGCCTTGTTCCTTGTCACCATGCCATTTTCATCTTGCTGTTGCGGAAGACCCACTTGGTGCCAAACATGTTCGTCTTGGGTCTCTCCACCAATGTCCAAACTTGATTCCTCTTGAAGTTATTCAGCTCTTCTTGCATGGCCATCACCCAATCCTCATCTTCAAGTGCCTTTTCTACCTTGAGAAGCTCCAAAGAGGAAACAAACGAGTAATATTGACAAAAATTTGCTAAATGTGAACTGAGTCAATACCCCCTTTCGAAGACTCCCAAGAATGTTGTCAATGGGGTGATCCCTGTTGTATTGTTAGCCTTAGTGTTGAGTGATCAATGGCTTCTTGCTCATCTTATGGATCTTCGTCTTCTTCTTGCTCGAAGATTGGTTGTAGCTTTTGTCCATAAATTGGAGTTGAATCAGCGGCTGCTGACTGGGTAGGCGTGGCACTACCATGTGGTGAAGTTGTAGTAGGGTTCTGCTATTGTACTAGTATCAGGTACATCAGCAGGAAATTGGTGTAGCAGCAACTTGAGGAACCTCCACATCTGTAGCTTGATCTTCTTGTGGTCTCATATCACCAATAGCCAATTGCTTGATTATATCATATGGTGGATCCTCCTTTCCTACAACACTTGAATCAACTTAGTCTGCTTGAGAGCCATTAGATTCATCAAATGTCACATCTACCACAATTTCAACTCTCCCGGAGGTTTTGTTGCAAACACGGTAGGCATGCTCATTTGATCCATAACCAAGAAGAAAACATTCATCAACTTTAGGTGCAAACTTAGAGGTTTTGGGTTTCTTGTTAAGTATGAAACACTTGCACCCAAACACTCTAAAGTATGACACCTTTGGTTTGTTGCCGGTTAGAAGTTTATATGAAGTTTTCTTCAACTTCTTGTGTAGGTAGAGATGGTTGATGGCATGGCAAGCGATGTTGATGGCGTCGCACCAAAAGAGGTCTGGCATCTTGTACTTATCTAACATTGTCCTTGCCATGTCAATGAATGTATGATTCTTCCTCTCTACAACACCATTTTATTGAGGTTTGTATGGAGTTAAAAACTCATGCTTGATGCCCTCTTCATAAAAAAAACTCCTCAATTAGGGTGTTCTTGAATTCAGGTTCCATTGTCACTTCTTACTCTCTTGATTGGGAGACCGAACTCCTTTTGTGCCCTTCTAATGAATATCTTCATCTTCTCTTGAACTTGGCACTTAGTCATACAAAAAGAATACACAAGTGAAACAGGAATAATCATCAACAATAACAAGACCATATTTGCTACCCCTGATGCTTAGGTAGGTGACCGGTCCAAAGAGCTAGATCCATGTGAATTAGTTCCAATGGTTGCTTGGTGGTGATGATGTTCTTTGGTGGGTGAGGTACACCTACTTGCTTTCTAGCTTGACAAGCGCCATAAATCCTATTTTTCTCAAAATGAATATTTGTTAGTCTCAGGATGTGTTTGTCTTTTAGAAGTTTGGCCAAGTTCCTCATCCCAACATGGGCTAGTCAGCGATGCCAAAGCCAATCCATGCTAGATTTTGCCACTAAACAAGTCTCAAGCTTAGCTTTACTTTTGTTGAAATCAACTAAGTAGAGCTTATTCTTTAATTGGCCCATAAAGACAATAGAGGAATCCTCCCTTCTAAAGACTTCCATACCCATATCCATAAAGTGACAATTGTAGCCCATCTCACACAATTGAGAAATGGACAACTAAATTGTAACTCAACTGAATCAACATGTAATACATTGGTAATTGAATGCTCAAGGGTTATAGAAACTTTACCGAGACCAATCACATCCCCCTTTGAATTGTCTCTAAAGACAATATTTTTATTTGAGTGTGTCATAGGGGAATATTATGAAAACATACTCCTTTCTCCGGTCATATGATTTGTACATCCACTATTAAGCACTCAACTTGATCCACCAGAGGAGTATGCCTGCAAAAACAAGTTTAGTTCCTTGATTTAGGTCACCAACTAGACTTGGGGCCTCGCATGTTAGTCACAAGTATCTTAGGAACCCAAATAGAAGTGTTTAGATAAACATTAGTTTCCTTGCCAACATAGCCAACATATTTGGCAATCACTTCTCCACTGTTGTTATTCTTCAATACAAAGCACGATGTCAAGCTTTGTCGAGGTGCATGGATCTTTGGTTGATAAGCATACTTGTTCATTGTGCCCCATATTGATTCCTTTGGCATTCTAAAAACCTACTTTTGCTGGAACACATTCTTCATGGGTTTAGTCTAATTAGGAACATAATTGGTAGCCTTCCCATTTTTGTGTGGCGCAGGCACTACCGCTCTAGAGTGTTGTAATGCCACAGACTGTGTAGGTTGTTCTGCACCAATTCTACTCTTCGTCTCAAACTATAGACACTCATAGCTATTCACTGTCCTTCTTCCATTTGTCTTGGCTCCTTTTGTGTGCTTGAGCCCATGCTTGATTGAGGGATGCCTCCCATTCTTGTATTGTGGCCTTTTTGGTTCATCCACCTTCTTACCACTAGCTTGGGCCTTGCCATCCATGCACCCTTTGCCTATAATCTCATTTTGCCTTGCAATCTCATTTCTCATAGCCTCCATATTTGCAAGGTTACGAGAATAAACATTCAAATCAAGATTATAGCATTTTCCACAACCTTGGCTAGTGGAGGGAGTAGAGGTTTCCTTTGCCTTAGAGGGATGTGAGTTGCTATCCCAAAAAATGCTATATTGCAGCTCAAGATCTTTGTGCTTTTTATCTAAGTCACAGTACTTTTTCTTGAGAGCAATATGTGCTTTCTTTGTGAGAGCAAGGTCCTCTTGCCTTTGGTCAAGGCCTTGCGCAAGGATTCCACCTTACTTCTCTCTAATGCAAGAGCTTCCTTGTTAGCATTGTAGAGATCATCTTATTTGATAAGAGTATCTTCTCTAGATTCTAGCTCGGCTTGAACACTCTCTAAATCCTCCATTAACTTAGTGATGAATAATTTGGTCTTTTCATCCAAATTTTTAGTTATGTAGTTAATTTATTCATCACTAGATCCATCATCACTAGAGCTATCACTAATATTATTACTAGAGATATCACTAGGAGGTGGAGAAGGTTTGGATTTTTATTTTACCTTCTCACCCTTTGCCATGAGACAAATGTGAGGGGAGTTGTAGTCATCATCGAACATGTTATTGAAGAGCCTTGGTGTAGAGGATGTCTTATGGATATCCATAGTTGCAATCTTCTCATCCTCTTCACTTTTGCTTTCTCTAGTTGAGTTCCACTTCGTGCCCAATGTGAGCATCTCCCATGTTCTTCTTTCTCTTTCTATGGCTCAGTCATGTCCTCTTTCTTCTACCTCTTGTATTTGTTGTCTTTGATCTCATATGGACATTTGGCAATAAAGTGTTTCGGTGCTACCACAATTGTAGAATGTCCTCTTCTTCTTGTTTGGAAACTTCCTCTTCACCACCTTGTAACCTTGCCTCTTTAGTCCCTTTTGATATTTCTTCAAAAAGAGAGCAACATCATCAACCTTCTCTTATTGTCCATCATCATTTTCATCTTCACTTTATGATGAATGTTGTCTCTACTTGCTCTTGGATTTGCTTGATTGCTTTTGGTTTGCTTGTTGAGGCTTGCTTGTTGATCTTGGACTTGCTAGTAGAGCCTTGCTTGCTTGATTTGTTGGCCTTGAGAGCTACATCCTTGATCTTCATGCCATCTAACTTTGCTTGCAACTCACTATGCTTCTTTCTTCATTTGCTTCTTCTCTTTGCATGTCAAAGGTCAAGATCCTTCCAAGTATATCATTTGGTGTGAAGTACTCAAACTTCTTCTTGTCTCTAATTAGAGTCACCATGGTCTTATTTCTTGGCGAATAAGCTTCAAACATGATTTTGACTACCTTGTGATCATCTAGCTCATCACCACCATAGCCTCTAATCTTGCCGACAATCACCATCAACCTATCAAACATCTCTTGTGGCCCTTCTCCATCCAATATCACAAACCAGTTGAGCTTGGCCATCAACAACTCAATTCTTGCTTTCCTCACTTTGTCAACCCCTTCATATGCAAGGTGCAAAGTGTCCCATATTTGCTTGGCAACATCAACACCCATCACTCTATTGTACTCATCACCATCCAAAGAACTAAGCAGCACACTTGTGGCTTGACCATTGAGATGAATAAAGCCTAATTCGGTTAGTGTTGGATTCTTAGGATCAACCGGTGGCTCAAATCCATTGCAAACAACCTCCCAAATGCCAAGGATGAAGACCTATAAGATAGGCTCTCATCATGTGCTTCCACTTGGTAAAGTTGGTCCCATTGAAATGAGGCAACTTGCCTGTGGGCATATTGATGAAAGACCTTCGATCATGGTTAGGCATAGACATAGAAGAATAGTTAAAGGATACAATAACATATTTGTTGTTGGAGTTGACTTTGCCCTTTCCTTTCTTCTCCTTCTTGCCTCCCTTGGTCACTTGGTAGGATTCATCATCATCTCCATCTTTGGTGCTACTTGATATCTCACTAGATGATGTATTGTTTGCCTTTGTTTCCTCTTCCTTCTTCTTCCCAGCTTCTCTTCTTTTCTTTCTTGCTTCTCTCTTGAGCCTTCGCTCTTCTTTTCTTTGCTTAGCTTTTGCTGCTCATTCTTCTTCTTTTCTCTTGCTTCTCTTTTTGCTTTTCTTGTAGCCTTTCTTTTCTTCCTTTCTTCTTAATTTTGTGCCTTTTCAGCTTCGGTCATCTCGAGCGGTGGGAGAGTGGAATTGCTTGCTATAGAGGCACTAAGCTGGCTGTTGTCGATGTCATGCAGGCCTACATCTTCCAGATTGACATGCATGGGCTTCACAACACTAGATCCTCCTCTCGGCTCCATACCTCACGCAGTGAAGTGTACACGAGGTAACCTACTTTGATACCACTTGTAGGATCTCTAGTTAGCCTAGACGGGGGTGAATAGGCATGTTAAAACAAAACTTGAACAAATGTCACTTTCGACCTGCGGCACTGCTGCTCTAAATTCACAGCACTGTCGCACTACACCACTACCAGGCCAAAACAGCTACACTACCGCACCTACAGACAACTTTGAACCGCAATTCAAAATCTATGAATCGAAAGCTAGATAGGAGAAATTACTGAGATTCCTATAGGTGTATAGACCACAGATCGATAGCTAATGATTGTAGGAGAAGCACATACAAGTAGATCAGCCACAAACCCTAGAAATCACCTCAACAACAATATGAAATGTAAGTGAAATAAATCAAGCACATGGTGACACAATAATTTATCCCATGGTTCAGCTCACCACTAAGGCTTAGACTAAGTCCACATTGTTGAGGTTAGCCACTAAGGCTTAGGGCTTTCCAACCCTTCCTCGTTCTCAAGTTAAGAGACTCAACTCTTGAGATGAGGGATGAGTTTAGTAGCTTCAAGAGATGGTTACAAACCTCCTAGGGCTGCCACATAAGTTGGCAAGCTCCACAGGCGATGCTCTAGGCCGGACTAGGAGCCAAGCTTCAAGAGTAACAAACATAACCACTAGCCAAAACATGAACCAAGTGCTCTTTAGAGTTGGGGAATCAGTGGATCTGCTCTCTAATCGAGTTTGGAGCCTTTTTCTCTCAAGGAATGATGTGGAAATCAAGAGGAAAGCTTGAGAGCTTGAATGCACCTAATGGAGGAGAGAGAGTGAGCACTGAGCAGCTTTTTGTCGGATCTGAAAGACTAGGTGAGAAGAAGACCATTGTGAGGGAGAGGAAGAGGTATAAATACCTCCTTAGTTCCCAACGGTCAGATAAGTCACAGGTAGTGTCGCTGGCCTATCTGCGGCAGTGTCACTCTATGGCATAGCCACACTTTAGGTGTGGCACTTGCCACACCAAGCAAGACAGCAAAGGGAGAAGGAGTGTTGAGCTGGCTATCTTGGCTGAACTATGAGGATGCTTTAGTGTAAGATTGAGCACTTGGTTTCACATGTTAGCATAGGCATTGTGTCACCCTTTATAGTACGGCTTTTCCTATACTTCAATTCGAAATATAATATGAAATTAACCTCCTTCGAACTCAAAGCATTCATCTTTTGTAATTGGGGGCTCCTCCGTTACGTATAACATCCTCTTTTATGAATCTCCTGCTTGTCATCAGGATAAATCTCATTAGTCCTCTAATTCGTATGGTCATTATCACCAAAACCCACAATTAGGGCTTGATTGCACTTACAAAAATATTATCTCAAAGGTTTTCCATGGTGTAAATAGTATCTCATAATATTCAAAAGGACCTCACATTGAGTCACAACCTTGATTTTGGATGAGATTGGAGATAGGAACTTCTCTGTGTTTATTGATGAGTCTAGAGATATCTCCATAAAGGAGCATATGGTAGTGATTTTAAGATCAAAGGTTAGTAAGATTGCTTTGCATAATTGCATTTTATTTATGCTAGTACAATTTTTTATATTTTGTAGTACCAAGTATTGACATTGGACAAATTATCAAGTACTCGATTGTGAATGATCAAGGAAAGCTTATGGAAATGCTACTTGGATTTCATCATTCAGAAAAAATGTATAGTATATCTATTGCATTGAAAGAAGCTTTTGAACATCAGAGGTGAATTTAGTGGTGTGCACAAATTTATTCTGGGTGAATATCCTTCTAGCATGACCCCTTCCCTCTGCATTGGCCACACACTACGCAACAACTCATGACCTCTCACCATCCTGACCCCTAGGAGGAACGAAGAGAGATCGAGTCGCACCAAGCTCGCTTGCTCTAACAAGAGCAGGCACGCCGCACTGACCCCGCAAGGACTAAGGGGACAACAGTCATCTCGGTCTGGTCAGATGCCATCCCTGCGCCACGCAGCGAAGACAAGACAACACCGACGGGTTGTGACAACCGTTATGGTGGCCCACCATCCAAATATAGCTCGACATGACAGATGTACGACCCCACCCACTATGGGATGGGGGACCATGATGGCGGCCTTGACTTTTGAGGCCAACTAAGCCAGCGAAGGCCAAAACCCTAGAGCGCGGGATCGTGGCCACCAGCATAGCGAGCAACAAAATGACCAATGGCCCAGGGCGGCTACCAACTCTTGTATGACGCCCTCAGGAGATCTAGAGGCAATGGCGAAGGCCATGGCAAGACCATGTCACATAGGAAGGGTGGTGAAACCCCACCATGCCTACATTGTCGCCTCAACTAGCACTGTAGCACCACGCCACACCATGCCACGACAGTGGGCACAAGACCATGACAATAGCTATGCCTAGGATGTGCACCCCAAGATGGCATTACTTGCAAGCCAAGTTAGCTAGGCCCCCTCCCTTAGGCTCATGACCCCTCGATTAGGAGAGCCATCTTCTTTGTACTGTGACCTAGCCCCTGGACTCTATATAAGGGCATCTAGGGCACCCTTTCTAGAACATCTTCACACTCTTTGGACTCTCAAAGCTTTCATTTGGGTAGTCCATCCTCTAGCTCTAGCTCTCCTACCTCTTCCACCATTCTTGCACCCCGCATTGTAAGAACATCAGAGCATTCAAGCGAGGAGCACGCACTTGATCATATGTAGGACTGGTCATAGGGCTCTGGCCTAAACCAGTATAACTCTTCATGTCTTTTGGATGCTACCATCGTCTTCCTAGAGCAGCGCAACATTCGTATAAATTTACTAGTCGGTCTATAAAACACTAACAGTTGGTGTGCCAGGTAGGGGACAGTCGTGCACTCTCGATTATTGAGAAGGAAGCAATGGCTCCTTTCACCATTAATGGATTCGCCTATCGAATGGCCGATGATGGCCACATCTGCCATGGGAACCCCGAGTTCATTGGTGTCGAAGGGCCAGTGCCCATGTCCGTCTTCAGCCGTAGCCAGGTCCTCCACCCAAGAGACCTAGACCCCGCGGCCCATGGTAGACACACTCTTAGAACTACCCTTAGGGGCTGCATCCTAGAGTTCACCCACATAGGGGCGCCAGTACCCTCTTTCATCACCGGCCATGGCTAGGTCATCCACCTAAGAAACTAGAAGCCAGTGGCTCATGGCGAGCTCACCCATGGAATGGCATCCAGTGGGTTAATGCCCACTATCGGCCTCTACCCCATCCAGAACCACCACTTGGGAGGCTTGGATCCGGCAACAGAGCCACGCTGACGAGGACATCACTTCTTCAGAGGTACCCACTGATCCTCCAACCGTCATGCAAGGTCCAATGACCCGGGCTCGAAAGCGAGAACTCAATTTAGAGGTGAGCTCATTCTTAAGCGATACTTTTCATACTTTTGAGAATAGACTACTACCTAATGATGTTATCTTGCTTAGGAACATTGGAGAGGGTCATGAAGGACTTAGAGAAAGTGGTGGAGGTGATGATGACCAGCAAGGACGTCCAACACAAGTCAGAGGCCCAGTCCAACAAGAATTCGAGTCTGTCTCGGCCTCCAGGACCAGTCTGCCTTAAATTGGTCACCCAGGACGCATCCGGACTCCGTTTTTGATGATCCATATATGGATAGAAAGCTAATTTCATAAGGAAGACTATCCAAGTAGTTTCACATCAAAATCTGTTTGGAATCAACAGGAATCGTTGAAAAAAGTCAGCGTCCAGAATCTGCCAGGGTGCAGCGACACCGTCTTTTGGTCCGTTGGACCATGTATCGAGTTTGGGCCCATTAGGGGCGCATCCAGGGGTTTTGCATGACCCTAGAGTCTTCATAAACAGCCACCACCCCTCCATTAGGGTTCGGGTTTTGCTTAGATTATTCTGTCAAGAACAGTTTCGCCGTTCATCGGTTTGTGAGACCCCAACTTTGAGAGATTAATCATTCATCTGCAATTTGGTTCTGTTCTTTCTTGTTCTTGCTTGTGTTCTTCATTGTGCAGGCAGGGATTAGCCTTCTTGGCGAGGTCAACTTGGTCTGAGACTCGGTTGATAACTAGAGGAGCTATAGTGCTAAGATTGCAGGGTTCGATCTTTCGAGCAACATCTCTGCCACCAGCGAATCACAGCGAGTTAGGACGCACACGAGCGATGAAACCTCCCACCGCCGTGCAACATCATCGTTAGTGATCGGGTGGCTACCTAGCACCACACCTCACAAGGTCAAGCCCAAAACTAGGGTAAACCCCCCCCCATGATAGACTAGCCATTCATCATGTTATTATGAACTATTAGCTTTCACATGGAGGCACATGCATCCAAGTAAGTAGGTCCTCTGAGCACACGGTGCGCCGCGCCGAGCAGACCAAACCATGTCACCCTCAGAGCCCACTTCTGCAGCGACAGCTCACGCCAGCTCTTCATCAAAAGCGGCAACAACACCTAGAAGTGGAGACACGATGACTACGACGTAGTCGTGTAATGAGGGCTCATGCATTAGAATACACAGACCCTCTTGGCCACGGACTTCGATTAGGCCCAACACGAAGAAGATGTCCCCAAGGGCTCATGAGCCTACCAAGGACACCAAGCTAGCAAGGTATGGGTGGTGTCCACCACCACCACCATCAAGGTAATAATCACCGTGTGCCCGATGATGCTTATGCTAAAATTAAGTTCACAATACCATCTTTTTTGGGTCATTATGATGCTGAGGGATATCTTGATTGGGAGATGATGGTAGAATAAAAGTTTAGTGCCCACCTTGTATCTGAGCAGCATAGAGTTAGACAAGCTCCTAGTGAGTTTAAGGATTTTGACATTATTTGGTGGAATGGGCTAGCTACACAGAATGCTTTACCTGGTACGTGGGAAGAACTTAAGGTAGCTATGCGTGATCGTTTTGTTCCTCCTTCTTATCATAGAGACTTGTGTAAGAAATTGATGCGTTAAGAACAAGGAAATAAATATGTACAGGATTACTATGGTGAGCTCCAAAAGGGATTGATGCGCTGTAGTGTTGTGGAGGGAAACGAAGATGCCATTTGTCGTTTTTATTTGGGTTTGAGGCATGAGATTCAGGACATTATTGATTATAAAGAATTTAACACTGTCAACCAGTTGTTTTAGTTTGCTATGCTTGCAGAAAAGGAATTGCAGGGGCGTGAATAGTAGGGCAAGAGCAAGGTCAGCACCAGCACATACACACCACGCTCGACACCATCTTCGGGGCTGACCAAGCCAACCACTTTTCGGGCGCCTCCACCAGCGAGCAAGCGACCAACAGCCTCTGGAGTGTCCGCTACACCTAAGGCACCTCCCGCACGACCTTGAGATTCAGGTAAAAATTCTTTGCAGGTTCCTACCAAGAGTTCCTCATTCATTGCATCGACGGGACTCACTTCGGGTATTTAGTGCCACCGCTGCCATGGCATTGGCCATGTGCAGAAGGATTGCCCAAGTCAGCGGGCATATATTGCTACAGAAGATGGTTACATCAGCACCTCTAACATTGAGGATGTAGAAGACCAAGATGCAGATGAGGACGACGGCGAAGTCCTTGGTGATGAGGCCACGGCATCCTATAGGAGCATCATTGTACAGCGGGTGCTCAGCTCACAAGTCCAACAACCTGAGAAGCTACAACGCCATAACTTGTTCTAGATTTTCTTCGTCATCAGCGACCGTCGAGCACGTGTCATTATTGTTGGAGGTAGCTGCAACAATTTGGTGAGTTCTAATTTGGTCAAGAAGCTTGGCTTGACCACACGCCCATACCCACATCCATACCATATTCAGTGGCTAAATGATTGTGGTAAAGCAAAGGTAACACAAACTTGTAGAGTTTCATTTTCCATTGGTTCTTATGCTGATTCTGTTGATTGTGATGTGGTACCTATGCAAGCTTGTTCACTCTTATAGGGTCATCCTTGGGAACATGATAATGATGCTACACACCATGGTAGAAGTAATAAATACACTTTTGTGTATAAAGGAAAGAAAATTACTTTGGTACCTTTGACCCCTGCTCAAATTGTACAAGCTGATAGAGAATGCGCTACTAGTTTTAATGATGCTCAATCTGAAAATCAGCAAGTTGCTAATTCTATTTTCCCACCTAAAAAGGATAAGTCTACATCTATTTCTAAGGCTGAGGGGATTAAATTGAAGGGTGGTGTTATGCTTGCAACAAAATGTGACTTTGCTGAAATTTCTGATTATGATATTTGCTATGCTTTGGTATGCAAACGAGCTATGTTTTCGCTTGATGATATTGTTAGCTTGGTACCTCCTGCTGTCACTAACCTTTTGTAGGAGTATGAGGACATTTTTCCAGCTGAGATACCCCCAGGGCTACCACCTATGAGAGGGATAGAGCATCAAATCGATTTGATTCCGGGAGCAACCTTGCCCAACCGAGCTGCCTATCGAACCAATCCTGAGGAGACTAAGGAAATTCAGCGGCAAGTCCAAGATCTATTGGACCACAGGTATGTACGTGAAAGCCTTAGTCCTTGTGCTGTTCCTGTACTTTTGGTTCCTAAGAAAGATGGAACTTGGCGTATGTGTGTTGATTGTAGATCCATCAATAATATTACTATTCAGTATCGTCATCCTATTCCTAGGCTAGACGACATGCCAGATGAGTTGTGTGGTTCTATAATTTTCACTAAGATTGACTTGCGAAGTGGCTACCACCAAATTAGAATGAAACTTGGAGATGAATGGAAAACTGCGTTTAAAACTAAATTCGGGTTGTATGAGTGGTTAGTAATGCCTTTTGGTTTGACAAATGCACCAGGCACTTTCATGCGCTTAATGAATGAGGTTTTAAGAGCTTTTATTGGACATTTTGTGGTAGTTTACTTTGATGATATATTGATTTACAGCAAGTCTTTTGATGAACATATGGATCACTTACGTGCTGTTTTTAATGCTTTACGTGATGCACGTCTATTTGGTAACCTTAAGAAGTGCATCTTTTGCCCGGATCGAGTTTCTTTTCTTGGCTATGTTGTAACTCCACAGGGAATTGAGGTGGACGAGATGAAAATTGAAGCCATAAAGAGCTGGTCAGTTCCCCAAACTGTCACATAGGTGAGGAGTTTTCTTGGTCTTGCAGGATTTTACCGCTGCTTTGTCAAAGATTTAAGTACTATTGCTGCCCCATTGCATGAGTTGATGAAGAAAGGGGTGGTGTTTCATTGGGGAGAGGCACAAGACGAGTCCTTTGACACTTTGAAGGACAAGCTCACACACGCACCATTGCTGCAACTTCCAAATTTTGGTAAGACTTTTGAGCTAGAATGTGATGCTAGTGGAGTAGGCATTGGTGGTGTTTTGATGCAAGATGGTAAACCAGTTGCTTACTTTAGTGAAAAATTGCATGGTCCTATTCTTAATTATTCCACGTATGATAAAGAATTGTATGCACTTGTTCGTTCTTTAGAGATGTGGCGTCATTATTTGTGGCCTAAAGAATTTGTTATTCATTCTGATCATGAATCGCTTAAGTATCTTCGCTCTCAAAATAATCTGAATCGTAGGCATGCTAAGTGGGTTGAATTTATTGAATCTTTTTCTTATATTATCAAACACAAGAAAGGGAAGGATAATGTGATTGCTAATGCTTTATCTAGAAGATATACATTGCTGTCCCAACTTGATTGTCGGATTTTTGGTCTTCAAACCATTAAAGAACAATTTGTGCTTGATCCTGATTTTAAGGATGTGTTGCTTAATTGTAGAGAGGGACACACATGGAATAAGTTTATGATCAACGATGGGTTTTTGTTTAGATCTAACCGCCTATGCATTCCAGTTGGTTCCGTTCGTCTTTTGTTGTTGCAGGTGGCACATGGAGACGGATTGATAGGACATTTTGGTGCCAAGAAGACGGAGGAGGTGCTGTCCACACACTTCTTTTGGCCAAGGATGAGGCGAGATGTAGAGCGGTACGTGGCTAGGTGTGCCACATGTCAAAAAGCTAAGTCACGGTTGAATCCACATAGTTTGTATATGCCTCTTCATGTTCCTTCTACTCCTTGGGCTGATATATCTATGGATTTTGTGTTGGGTTTGCCAAGGACTAAGAGGGGGAGGGATAGTATTTTTGTGATGGTTGATCATTTTTCTAAGATGGCACATTTTATTCCTTGTCATAAGAGCGACGATGCTGTTCATATTGATGACCTTTTCTTTCAAAAAATCGTTCGCTTGCATGGTATGCCTTCTACTATTGTTTCAGATCGCGATGCAAAATTCTTGAGTCATTTTTGGCGCACGTTGTGGAATAAATTGGGGACCAAGCTGCTGTTTTCTACAACATGTCATCCCCAAACTGATGGGCAAACTAAGGTTGTGAATCGAACATTGTCTACCATGTTGAGAACCATTTTGAAGCGCAATTTGAAGATATGGGAAGAGTGTTTGCCACATGTGGAGTTTGCATAAAACAGGGCGGAACATTCCACCACCAAGGTAAGTCCTTTTCAGGTAGTGTATGGTTTTAACCCCCGTGCTCCTATTGATCTTTTGCCTTTACCTACCACTGAGAGAATACATAGTGATGCTAGAGAGCGTGCTGATTTTATTCGTAAGTTGCACGAAACAACTAAAGCAAATATTGAAAGAATGAATGAAAAGTATAGAATTGCTGGTAGTAAAGGTAGAAAAGAGATTAAACTTGAACCAGGTGACTTGGTTTGGTTACATTTGAGAAAAGATAGATTTCTTGAGCTGTGTAAGTCTAAATTAATGCCAAGAGCAGCTGGTCCTTATAAGATCATTGAGAAAATAAATGATAATGCCTACAAACTTGAATTGCCACCCGAGTTTGGGGTTAGTCCCACCTTTAACATTGCAGATTTGAAACCTTATTTGGGAGAAGAAGATGAGCTTGAGTCGAGGATGACTCCAATTTAAGAGGGGGAGCATGATGAGGACATCACTTCTTCAGAGGTACCCGCTGATCCTCCAACCGTCATGCAAGGTCCAATGACCCGGGCTCGAAAGCGAGAACTCAATTTAGAGGTGAGCTCGTTCTTAAGCGATACTTTTCATACTTTTGAGAATAGACTACTACCTAATGATGTTATCTTGCTTAGTAACATTGGAGAGGGTCATGAAGGACTTAGAGGAAGTGGTGGAGGTGATGATGACCAGCAAGGACGTCCAACACAAGCCAGAGGCCCAGTCCAACAAGAATTCGAGTCTGCCTCGACCTCTAGGACCAGTCTGCCTTAAATTGGTCACCCAAGACGCATCCGGACTCCGTTTTCAATGATCCACATATGGATGGAAAGCTAATTTGATAAGGAAGCCAATCCAAGTGGTTCCACGTCAAAATCTGTTTGGAATCAACAGGACTCGTCGAAACACGTCAGTGTCCAGAATCTGCCAGGGTGCTGCGACACCGTCTTTTGGTCCGTTGGACCATGTATCGAGTTTGGGCCCATTAGGGGCGCGTCCAGGGGTCTTGCATGACCCTAGAGTCTTCATAAACAGCCGCTGCCCCTCCATTAGGGTTCTGGTTTTGCTTAGATTATTCTATCAAGAATAGTTTCGCCGTTCATCGGTTTGTGAGACCCTAACTTTGAGAGATTAATCATTCATCTGCAATTTGGTTCTGTTCTTTCTTGTTCTTGCTTGTGTTCTTCGTTGTGCAGGCAGGGATTAGCCTTCTTGGCGAGGTCAACTTGGTCTGAGACTCGGTTGATAACCAGAGGAGCTGTGGTGCTAAGATTGCAGGGTTCGATCTTTCGAGCAACATCTCTGACACCAGCGAATCACAGCAAGTTAGGACGCACACGAGCGATTAAACCTCCCACCGCCATGCGACATCATCGTTAGTGATCAGGTGGCTACCTAGCACCACACCTCACAAGGTCAAGCCCAAATCCAGGGTAAACCCCCCATGATAGACTAGCCATTCATCATGTTATTATGAACTATTAGCTTTCACATGGAGGCACATGCACCAAGTAAGCAGGTCCTCTGAGCACACGGTGCGCCGCGCCGAGCAGACCGAACCGTGTCACCCTCAGAGCCCACTTCTACAGTGACAGCTCATGCTAGCTCTTCATCAAGAGCGGCAATGACACCTAGAAGTGGAGACACGATGACTATGACGTAGTCGTGCAATGAGGGCTCATGCATTAGAATGCACAAACCCTCCTAGCCACAGACTTCGATCAGGCCCAACACGAAGAAGATGTCCCCAGGGGCTCATGAGCCTGCCAAGGACACCAAGGTAGCAAGGATCGACCCAAGGTCGCCCAAGAGGTTGACCCATGCCAGCTATGATTGCCTCAAGCGATAGAGAAGCGTCATCACCAGCCTCACTCTAGAAACCACAACAACTCCGGCATGAGCATATGCTCGGGGGCTCGACGCGCCCCGAGCAACGATGGCCAGATCCACGACAGCCTCTAGTGCACCATTCAGTTATGTCAACTCTATCCCTAGCTTCTATACCTAAGCACATTCACATACACATGTTGGCTCGCAGATAGTTCCCAAAACTTAGAGCCAAGCTGTAGAGTAGACCAGAGAAAGTGATACTGATACATCCAATCCTAGCGTCGTTACCTCTCGAGTGACCTGATCTGACTCGCGCCAGCGGTTGGACATGACTCATGAGTGGAGGCTACACTCATGAGCATGCATCTATAAGTTCCAAACACGCAGCACTGTTTGTCACCATCCTAGTGATCGGTCTCGAGTCTTTTCTAATCGCGTATCGCGCCTTAACGAACCGGCGACCCACTCCCCGATTTCTCATTCATACTAAAGAGGTTGCCCTAGCCAAGCCACATGGACTAGCTACTAGGCGAGACCAAGCACCCATGCATGAGTCTGAGGAGAACGTGGCGCTAGTTCGCTCCAGGCGAAAGGAATGAAAGGAAACCGAACTCTCGCTGCCCGCTTATTTTCTTCTCGCATCATACCGGATCTGTGACCTGCCCTCGACGTCCCACAACACTATCGAGCCATGCATTGTTTAAGCCCCATGGGCCAGCCCCTAGGCTAAAATGTGCACCTACGTGTTCAAGACTAGGGGAACAGAGCACATTCCAATTCAAACGCAAAGAAAGTGAAATGACAACAAAATGACAAATGAATGCGCCAACTTATTCACACCAAATGCAACATGATCAATACAATAGGATCACCTATGTACTATGGCACACTCATAAGAACAACCTTCATTCATAGAAGGCTTGGTACTAGAGGTGGACAGTGGTTGTTGGCACCTTGCTCACAAGGACTTCTGCACCACGAGCGGCAGAATTGCCGATGGTAAGGATCTTGACGTCGGACTTCCTTGACGAGTATCCTTGCCCCATGGCATCAAAATGGATGCCATTGTAGTGGGAGCCAACTGATGTCAAGGCAGTGAGCACGCCACTATGGATCCCCTCGGAGATGTGGAGGTCCACCCGATGGTGATCCTCATCGAGGCGAAGCGTCAGCTGCGCATCCACCTAGCCAGCGCCGAGCATGATGTTGCACATGGCCTGTTTGGAGATGGTCAATGCCGCCAACTCGATGGCTGCCTCTTGCGCTCTTTGCTCCACAGCTGTACTCGCCTCTAGATCCGAAAGCGCCCTCGTGCATAGCCCTAAGCATGCAATTGATCCATAACTAGGCATAATAACCAAGCGAAAGCATGACACGGATAAAGAGGACTCACCAGCGCATGTGGAATGAACACTCTGGCACTTACCTCTAAGACGTCGATGATCCTGCGTCCGCCATGGTGCTCTCCGCTTCTTGAGCAGCCATTGCTACCTTGAGACCGACCACCTAGGACATCAGCAAACTAATCTGAGATCAAGCCTATGCCTCCTGTTCCATGAGCCGCCCTTGAGCCATGTCAATCCCACCAATGACATTAATCAGACCCTCGTGAAGCTCTGCTTGCACTTTCTAGGAGGCCCCTAGCTCCTCCCGCAAGCACCGCACCTTTGCCTCCACCTCAGCTAGGTGATCATGGTTCACGGCACCATCTGACTGCATCTAGTAGGCCAAGTGTAGGAATCAAGATTTCTCCATCTAAGTCCTCATCGACTCCTACAAAGAAAGAAAAAGATGACCACATCATCCAACTAAAAATACGACTCGCATGACAAGCTCAAAGACAAAGGCAGGTCAAAGAAGGTTCACCTATTTGTGGGCCATGACCTCGTCAGACATTAGTAGCTAGGCCTCCGCGCTTAGTCCGACGACTGAAGCAGTCACATCGACCAGCTTCGATAAGGCTACACGAACCCCCTCATGGCTCTAGGAGGTGCTAGCCCACGTGGCCTACTCGACCATGTCATCCACCATGAACAGAGCCTTATGGGGATCCGTGGGATGTAGCTAGGCAAAAGTGCCTTCGCTAGGCCTGACCTCTTCCCCACGAAGAACCAAGGCCGTCCCATCAACACTACCGGTTGTTGCCCCTACGAGCGGGTGAAAGGTCCTAAATGGCTATAGGGGTGAATAGCCTATAAAAATTCTCTACAAATTCACTAGAACAAGTGGTTAGTAACCTAAATGATGAAATGCAATTTTGCTCTAGCTCTACAAGGGTTGCAAGCAACCTATACCAACAATTCTAGTTGCTATGATCACTAGGTTCACACAAGGGCTAAGTCACTACTCTTTAAGCTAGTGAGCTCTCAAAGACTAACTAAAGAGCCTCACTAACCAAAATAACAAGCTCTCAAAGACTAACTACACTAAAGAGCTTGACTAGAGAGTGTGTTGGAAGATTATATCGCTGTGGCAAGAGAGATGAACCAATCAATGAATGCCCAATCAATCACCAGGAGAAATCCAAGAGACAAGTGACACAATTTTCTCCCGAGGTTCACGTGCTTGCTGGCACACTAGTCTCCATTATAGTGACCAACACTTGATGTTTTGGTAGCTAATAGGTATCACACACCTAGCCAATACTTGGCACTATAAGAACCTACCCACAACTGAGGTAACTCAATGACATGTGCAATCCACTAGAGTTACCTTTTGGCTCTCCACCGGGGAAGGTACAAGACCCCTCACAATCACCAGGAGATGGCCATGAACAATCACCAACTTGTGCCAATGCTCCTCTGCTGCTCCAAGCCATCTAGGTGGTGGCAACCACCAAGAGTAACAAGAAATTCATAGCCACAACAATCCCTAAGTGCCACTAGATGCAATCACTCAAGCAAATGCACTAGAAGTCACTCCCAATCTCACTACGATGATGAATCAATGATGGATATGAGTGGGAGCTATTTGGCTTAGGCTCACAAGGATGTCAAGAATGTCAAAGTGCCAAGAGAGTGAGCCCCGAGTTGGCCAAGGTCAATTTATAGACCCCTCAAACAAATAGACCGTTGCTCTCCATAGGCTGACCAGACTCGCTTGATCGGACGCACCCCAGCGACCAGTCATCAACGTTGTTGGTATTTCTTAACATTTATAGAAAGAATTCACAAGTGCATGGAATTACCATTATAGCATTTCACCTGAAAGTATTCAGGCACTACTACACACGTACCATTTTGCAGCAGCGTTGTAACCCACATCATAGTCCAATTTCGGCCTCAGTAGTGAGCTGTCGACAGTGATGGTCATAGCCTTCACCATCGCCATCTGGGATAGACTATGGTGTACACTAACACCACCAATTCGCTTATGATTCGTCCATGATTAGGTCCTTACTTTAGTCACATTAGAGCACGACCTGGCTCTAGATGTACACTAACACTGCCGCATTGACAAATTATTCGACTATGTCGAGGCTATCAAAACCGTCATGTGGGCACATCAACCGCCTGTGTAGAGGTCACTAGCACCATCACCTTGTATGTCTACCCAACTATCAGCGGTGCAGGTTCACTGTTGGTTCGATGGCCGAGATGCTTGTGTAGAGGTTAACACCACCATTGCTTCAGCGTATGATCCATCAGTACAAAGGTCATGGTCATCATCACCTTGCACCATGATCTGCCTTTGATGATCATTTAGTCAGTGTTAGGTTACTAGAGGATTCGGCGGCGTATGGACCTCAGGAATTTTCCATATTGGGTATCATGCCACTTAAAGAACCCACAATCTAAGTCGGGCTATGAAAAAACTAAATTACCATAAGTACAACAAGATTTTAGCATTTGCATTGTGAAAATAGAATGAACAAGAAAGAAATTGAGTTACATTATTTACCCTATAGTATTTGTGGTACCGACGTCCTAGGTTTCCATCACTCCATGAAATCCATCGAGGCGTCTTCAACCCACAGCAACACAAAAGTGGTGGCTGGTATGCGTAGGGGTGGTTCTTGACACGACATGGGATGGGAGGCCCCTTCCATTGTAGCCTCCTCTGTTGGAAGCCATTGTTCTTCTCACGATGGTGCCCTGGGATGGTGCCAACCAATGGGAGGAGTTGGAGCTAGATGCAGCCATGGAGCAGTCAGGGTTCAAAGTGTAGCACACTCTGAGTGAAGAGGTCGGCCTAGGTCTTTTGTCTAGGCACCAAAACATCCTTCAAAACCCTCACACTCCCACTCAAGATGAAATGCTGTGTCACCGCAGGTTCAGGGTACTATCCGCCTATACAAGAAGGCCTGTTTTGGATCCTCTGTGCTTACATAGAGGTGTACACATGAACCACAATCAAGACCAACTGATTCAATTAACAGTTCAATCGAAGTAATAGTTCAACAATTATGAAGTACTCATACATACTAATCTAGAGGTTTCATCAGTACATATAAACTTCATTAACATAAAAGTTTCACAAATTCTATGACTTAATGTAGGATGGGTAGGCAGTTGCTAAGGTACTCAATTGGTTGATGAGGTCCCAAAAGCTAGACGTAGTGAACCATAGTGAAGATGACAGCATCTCTGTCCATGGACACATTGTATCTATAAAGTATGTCTACTTCCTGTCTAGTCCTACAAAGCACAAAAATCTCTCCACAAACAAGGTCTGGAACGATTCTTATCAAATTTTGTGGTCTGAGAAGGTGATGAATAGTGGCTTCAACAATCAATAGTCGGTCTAGGTGAATGCTCCGTCCCCAAGTAGCAAACAACATCATCAAGGGCCCTAGTGCCACCCCTAGTATCGATAGAATATCATCAGCAGTCCTCCGAGGGGTATCCCACGAAGGTAGATTGATCGGTAGAGATGCGTGTAATCAAGAACAAGAAGGCAACAGAGAACCTTATATAGTCTGGGGGGCAGGGTTACAAGTCGGTTAGATCTAGGAGATAACCAGAAAGTAATAATAGATTATAGGAATCATGGGATCATATGTATCCTAACAGATCTCATAGTATCTTTAGGATATCTTCCTGATGTCTTATGGGACGCGTCGAGCAACGCCATGCCCTGCAAGGCTTTGTCTTGTGGGCTGAGCCACCCCTAGGGGCGTAGCCCATGTGGTTTGTCGTGGGTATCTAGGGTTGTACCCCCCATAGCTAGTCCCTGAGTGCCTTGTATCCATTGTGCAATGCTGTCTTGAGCTTGCCCGAGCAGGTGCAAACAAAGTCGAGCAGTCAAACTCATGGTCCAACCATAGTGATGAGTTGCCAAGCAGTTGTGAACCGTTGCCAAGCAGCATGAATCATCGCCGAGCAGCATGAACTATCACCGAGCAGTATGAACCATCGCCGAGCAGTGTGAGCCATTGCCAAGCAGTGTATCCCAAGTTAGGCTTGCCATAAGGATGTAAGGAGCTCAAGTTCAAAATCAAAAATTTCCTCGCAGTGAACCAAATGTGCCCACTTAGAGTCCGACCACTAGAAAGGGACATAGTCTTCTTCAGCTTTGGGAGGCACGGAGTCTTCTAGATTAAAACAAACACACTAACTATGAGGTGATGTTTGCCCACTTAGTCCCTGAGCCTGACAGTAGGTGACGTAGTCACATGGTGCCAGGGTCCAAAGTAAAGAAAAGCATAAGACCAGCCGAGCAGGTAGCGAGTCCCCAGGTGTAGCACCGGAATGAGAAAAGCACATTCACCGTAAGGTAAAGTGTGCCCACTTAGTCCCCAAGCCTGATAGTAGGTGACATGGTCATGTGGTGCCAGGGTCAGACACAGTCAAAAGAGGAAAGTCCCCAATGCAATGAGGAACCAAGTCATATTGATGACATAGTCCCAGAGCCACAAGTGGAAATCTTGGAGAAAACAAATCGTGGAGAAAAAACCAGAGTAACGGTTGTACAATAGTAATTACTGAGCCGTAATAGATGGCGGAGAACTCGGTAAATATTCGGTGAGCAGTAACAACTTGCGGTGATAAATGGGTAATATGGGTTGTAGTTGCGCAAAAGCCTAGGTAACAACCCACCACGCTGTTTTGGAGAATTCAGAGAGGCACAAATTGCGGAGCGGTTTCCCAAAAACCCTCGAATGCGAAAGGTGTGGGGGTGCTTTATAACTGCACCGCCACACCCCACGCTCCCACCTTTGCCACTTTGCCATTTCATCTTCCTCCTCAGCCCTCACGCTTCTAGATTCATTTTCACACGCATTTTTGCCACCAACCCCAAACCAGATCTGAGAGATGGCACCGAAGAAGGGAGCTGGTAACCCAAAGAAGGTGAGCGCCGGAGTCAACCATGATGAAGAGTGGGTGTCGTCAAGCATGGGGGAGGCAGAGCTCAATAGGATGGTGGAGGCGGGTGTTCTTCCTAACCGTGTCACTACCAGATGGTGGCCGGCCAGCGGTGAGCCCTACCCAATGCCTCATACTGACGAAGCTATAGTATTTGAGGATTACTTCTGGCGTGAGTTAGGATTTCCTGTTCGTCCTTTCTTGAGGGATCTATTGGAGTTCTAGAGAGTCAGTCTGTGCAACCTCCACCCAAACACCATCTTGCACATTTTGATTTTCATTCATTTCTATGAGGTGTATCTTAGGATTCTTCCCCACTTCAACCTCTTCCGTCACCTATTCTGGCTAAAGAAGAAAGGCGGCGGTGGTTCCAAGGTGGTCGGTGGTGTGTATCTTCAACTGCGCGATGGAATGGTAGGTGAGTACCTCACTATGTCGCTGAACACATCGCTGAAGGGGTGGAACGCTAGGTGGTTCTACATGAAGTAGAGCCATCCTACCATCCGTTGCGACACCAACCACATCCCGAAGAGCTAGAAAAGCTGGTTGAAGAGGCCAAGCAATGCCAATATGAATTAGGTGAGGGAGCTCCTCAACCTAATAAAGGGCATAAAGACGAACGATGGACTAGTGGTGGTGAGCTTCATAGTGCGCCACATCTAGCCCTACAACGAGAGGGCCCACGTGGGCTTTGACTTCAAGGGGGACACCGACGACACCCGAGAGAGGACAGAGATGCTGTCAAGGGATGATGTGCTAGAGTGGGCCACAGAGCTATTTGCTCCATTTGCCTCATTCAGTGTGTCAAGGCAGACAAGACCCTTTAACTACATGAACCCGCCTCTTCAGGTAATCATCTCATCTATGTGTTCCTAATCCTTTTTTATCATGTACCGTTGTCGGGCAGTGAACTGATTCACTTATCAAAAGATCCATTCACAGGAACGAGCAGTGTACTTCTCAAGCGTGCTGAGGGGCAATTGGCCATAGGCGGTAGATGCTTGGCCACTAGCTTAGCCTGAGGAAGGTGTCATTAGTGCCTCGTCGGAGTCTAAAGGCGCAGACGCTGGTCACAAAGAGTCCCACCCCCAGTGTTGGATAAAGTCCGAGGGAAGAGGGCAGTGGCAGACGAGCAACCCAGGAAGAAGAGGAAGACGGCGGGTGCTGTCCCCCGCAAGCTGAGCGGCATCTTGCTTGGCGATGACTGGACCACTCGGACATAAATGCAGCGATGTCTGATTGGTCGTATGATGACGGGGCTCTAGTAGCTCCGCCTCCGAGCACTAAAGCTCCTCCATGCAACACGCGCGCAGAGGAGCGATCGAAGGGAGGAGAGGGAGTCCCCAAGCAGCAGGCAAAGGGAGTCCTTAAGTAGCTAGCGAAGGGAGTCCCCAAGCAGTAGGCGAGGGGAGTCCTAGAATAACAGGCGGAGGAGATGCCAATGGCAGAGACTACGAGACCTCCACCCCAGGGCATGGGAGTCGACCCTAGGGCCGTGCCTGGGGGGCTTGGGTAGGTAGCGCCAGTTCAGAAAAGTGTACCGGCAGGCCGACATGAAAGGATTCTTACCTTTTTGTTATTTTGCTGTCATATCCTTATCTTTTTCAGCGATCGATGAGCTAATTTGATGCAGAGCGAGGCATATGGAGGAATTGAATCCATCCATCTAGACCGGCTAGACCGGCTTCTCTTGATGTGGAGGCAACATCGGCAGATCCCGTCCTAGAGTCCCCAGGTGCTCAGCAGCCTATGGAGGAGTCAAGCACCCCTGCTGGTGGACTTGGGGGTGGTGAATGGTTGGCACTAATGGTGGATGGTTGGCGACAGTGCCTAGGGCAACGATGGTAGCTGCTGGGTCTTCGGAGGTGGACGCTAGAGTTGCTGACGCTGTGATGAAGTCTGCAGCAGATAAGCCGATGGTGCTCGAGGAGCAGACGACGCTCCCTAAGGCATTGGAGGGCATGGTCGGACACGTTGTCTGGCCACTAAGCCCCCTTGTGGTGTCGCTAGCTATGGAGGAGGAGGAGGAGGTGGAAGAGATCGAACATGAGGAATCACAACCCCAAGCTGTCTGAATCCTCCACAAGCATGGCGACGAAGTGGTGGTTGTTGTGGAGGAGGACACCACTAGGGAGCTCAGGAGGCTAGAGTCTACCCTATCAATGGCAATGAAGCAGATCAAGGTTAGCATTGTGTCATCAATGTTCATCTTTAACATTGGAGATTAGAGTTCTTCATAGTCTTGGTGCTTTTGCAGGGGATAGCTTGGACTATCGAACAATGGTGCTAGCTGATCAAGAGGATGGAGCCCCTCGCCGAAGAAAATGCAAAGCTAAATGAGGCAATGAAGCTTATGGAGAAAACATCCAGAGGGCCCAGTGCGAGCGGGATCTTGCCTAGTCTCAAGCGTGGGATCCAGAATACCAGAAGGGGGCTCTATCCGAGCAGCTGGCGACTGTGTCCGAGCAGTTGCAGGGCAGGTCCGAGTAGCTGGCCACCTGTCTTGATCGACTAAAGAGTGTATTCGAGCAGCTTGGAGCGGAAGTCCGAGCAGCTTAGAAATGTCTCCAAGCAGAGAAAAGGTATGGCATATCGGTGATTTTGCTTTGCGTTGTTGAATAGACATATTGTTGCTGATGACTGTTATGCTTGTAGAGCAAGATGTGGAGCTCAGCCAGCTGCACCAAACCATTGGTCAACTCTAGGAGGAGGAGAAGAAAGCGACTGGGTGAGCGGAGAAGCTGGCTGAGGAGCTGAAAGGCGAGTACTTCATGGTTGAAGTTACTGCTAGAGTAATTTCTTTTATTTGATGGATCCTTGTGATGCTTGCAGACTATTGTCAGAGGACCAAGGCATAGTTCGATGTGCTAGAGCAGGAGGCTAGGACCTAGAGGAACAAACTTGACACCATAGTTGCTGGAGTCAAGTCGGTACTCAACTGTGTTGACCTAGAGGTGGCTCTGTAGCCTGACGGTAGGCCACCACATCCAGACACCATCATTGATAGGTGTAAGGTGGAGTGGGAGAACTTCAAAAGTTTCAACCACAACACCATCATCACCACCATTACACACACCCTAGCGGTGGTCTAGTCCCACTACCCTACCATTAACCTTCAAGCGATAGGGGCCAGATTTGCCAGAGGGATGGGCGCGATGAAGCATCAGCAGCTAGAAGATAAGGTGGAAGGCGTGGCGAAGAAACTGGCCGGCGACGTTGACCTATTCAGCGAGATGGACGGCGATGGTGAAGCCCAATGATCTACTTAGAAAATATTTTGTAATAACTAGATAGAGTAGTTAGAACGTGCAAGGGCGTAGACAGACATTTATGTATATGTATAAATGTTGTAAAGTGACACATGCATGTTTGTGCAATTTGCCAGTATTTCGGTGAGAAAATCGTTGTAGTGTTAACCCTAACACACAATTATATGTAGTATAAGTAGCATCTGAGTAGTTAGTTTGTTACTGAACTCTTAGCCTTGGCTAGCCCATAGTCCATAACGTCGAGCGTGGAGCCCATGCACATGTAGGAGGAATAGGCGTGACCAAGGAACCCTAGCTGACCATTCATAATGTAGAGCGCGGAGCCCGTAGCACGTGTAGGGAGAGATCGAAGACTGGGTTTTCTCCATAGAGCACAGAACAGAACATGTGCTGCTCAGTGGTTGGTGAAGTATCTTGGAGATATGGAGAAACATGGTGGATCATTTATGGAGATCATGTATTGGAGTTTATTAAGGAGTAGCTTAGATTTGGAGACCATAAATGGAGATTAAACCGTAATGGAGAAATAATGGAGATAAATTATGGCGACCGAAACTTCATTCATTGTGGAGTGGAGAATACATATCTGGAGCATTTCAAGGATAGAAACGTATGAGGTGCTCGACATGCCATGAATTGGGGACATCAAGTCCATCCAAGTCGCATAGCCGGTAAGACCCTGGTCGGGTAACCTCATTGACCACGTAGGGCCCTTCCTAGGGGGAGGAGAGCTTGTGCATCCCTTCGGTTTGATGCTTTCTATGGAGAACGAGGTTGCCGATAGCAAATGAATGACCTTTGATGTTGCGGTTGTAGTATCTTCGCAAGCCTTCTAGCTATTTGGCTGTGAAGATACAAGTGATTAGGTGTTCTTCCTCAGCCCTATCGACATCCTCTGTCTGAACAGCTGTGGCTTGCTCTTCATTATAATGTTCCACCCTAGGTGCTCGAAAGGCAATGTCCGCTAGAAGTATGGCTTCTGAGCCATAGACCAAGAAATATGGAGACACGCCGGTGCTACGACTAACTTGAGTGCGTAGTCCCCAGACCACAGCTGGTAGCTCTTTGAGCCATTAGCTAGGATGTTTTTCTTCTTTCTGATATAGCCTCTTTTTGAGGGCATCAAGGATCATACCATTCGCTCGTTCGACCTAGCCGTTGGCTCTAGGATGGGTAACAAAGACGTATTTGATGGAGATGCATCAGTCTTCGTAGAAGTCCCAAAAATGATGACCAGTAAATGTAGTTTCAAGGTCTGTGATAATGCTGTTTGGGAGACCGAATCTATGGATGATATCTTCAAAGAGCTCGACTGCCTTCTTTGCAGTAGCTGAAACAAGCGGTTTGTATTCGATCCACTTGGAGAACTTGTCGATGGTGACATACATGTACCAGAAACCACCTGGCGCTGGCTTGAAAGGCCCAATCATGTCCAGTCCCCAACATGCAAAAGGCTAGGAAGCTAGGATGGTCTGCAGTTCTTGTGCCGGCACGTGGATTTGCTTGGCGAAAAATTGGCATCCTTCACAATGTCGAATGAGGTCTTCTGCATTGGAGATGGCTATGGGCCATTAAAAACCAGCTCAGAAAGCTTTGTTGACTAGGTTTCTCAAAGCCGCTTGGTTGTTGCAGGAACCAGAGTGAATTTTGAGAAGTAGTTTCACTCCCTCTTCTTGGGTGATGCATTTCTGTAGTATCCCTTCCTTGGCACTTTTCCTCATCAAGTTCCCATCCACAAGTACGTAATGCTTGCTTTGACGAATTAGGCACTCGGTTTTAGTCTTGTCGGTGGGTATGTCGGCGCTGGTGAGGTACTTGATGAATTGTTCCCTCCAGTCGGTGGCCAGCGAAGGTACTGTAAGTACCAGCTACTCGACGGGGGGAATTTCCTAAACTTCCTTCTCTTCCTTAACAAACGACATAAAGAGGTCTTGAATGAAGACCCCCAGTGGAATCATGGCACGAGAAGAGCCTATCTTAGATAGGTGGCCGACAAGCTGATTTTGATCTTGTACCACATGGTGGTACTCAATACCATAGAACTTCCCTTCAAGTTTCCTGATTTCGGCGTAGTATGCGTCCATCTTCTCACTGGAGTAGGACCAGTCTTTATTGAGTTGGTTGATGACCAGCGCGGAGTCCCCGTAACCATGAGGCATTTGACACTGAGCTCAATGGCTATACGGAGTCCATGGAGACACGCTTCATATTCGACGGCATTGTTGGAGGCTAGAAAATGTATTCGAAGAACATATCAGAGCTTGTCTTTGGTTGGCATAATGAATAAAATGCTAGCACCAGCACCATTGATGTTAAGGGTGCCATCGAAGTACATCACCCAGTGCTTAGGGCATGTAGCGGGGATGGGCTCTTGGATCTCGGTCCACTCAGCGATAAAGTCAGCGAGCGCCTGTGACTTGATTGTAGGCCTGCTTCTGAATTCAATGGAGTAAGTGCCGAGATTAATAGCCCACTGGATGATGCGGCCATTGGCCTCTTTGTTGCATCCTAAGTCCTCACCCTTGTAAAGCCATCCCCTTCATCTATAAAAGGGGATGCGCTTCCTCTAACAAAGGGGAGACCGAATGAGACAAGACACATGCACACATAGTCAAGCTGCTACCAAGCTCTTGGCCTCCTTTCGACCCTTCCATCAGAGACTTGGGACCTGTCCCTCTCTCGATCATTTATATCCCCTATTATGAACCATTCACGGTGCTAATAACACGAGCAGCAACAAACTGGACGTAGGGATATTCAGCCCGAACTAGTATAAATCTTATGTCCTTTAGCGCACCATCCGAGCCTAACGCGCATTACTATAAATTTACTTGCCGGTGCTTGCATGAAACACCGACAGTTGGCACGCCAGGTAGGGGACTTGCGCATTCCAAATCAGGCCTCGGATGGCCACCCACGCCATCAGCTGGGCCCCGGGTGCACATGTGCATTTCAGCGACCTAGATTTCATCGTCACACTAGGAGGAGAACTGGCGCTGACCCACACGGCCGCCCAGTCTCTCCCTTCCATCAACCTCAGCCGTCTGAGGCTTGAGGGCCCACTGGGAAACTCCCTTGGACCCTAGTTATCTAGGGAGGCCTCGCGCAACGTCGCCCTATTTCTAGAAGGCCCCGTACGGAGCGCCCCGACAGCGTTTCTGTTCGGTCTCCGCAACGCTGCGACGACCGCTAGCCACCTTCTGGCACTATGTATGGTTCAGCCGCCCACTGACAGTGTGTTCATGGGGATGATTGAGCATGATACGAAGACTCTCTACGGGCTCCTCAATGAGGAGCCAGGATAATTCTCTAGCTCGGACTTTAGTAGGGGGAGCCACCACCCTTCCCGGGAACGCTTCATGGCGCAGACCCCCGAGGGGCACGTTGAAAGTGTCTCCAGGGAAGAGGTCACCCTGACAAACAACCCTGATGGCAGATCTAGGGAAGAGACGACAGCCCCATCTCGCCTAAGAATGGAGTAGCTAAGGGCCCGTCAGCTAGAGATCGATGAGGCTGGGCAAGGGCTCGTCCGGGAGTACGTGGACATCAATCGCGAGATTGAACGCCGCAAAGACGGGGGGGGCGCGTGCGTGCCACGGCCCGCATCGTACACCAAAGGATCCTCACCGATGATGGGACCCTTCCTCACTTCGCTCGGGTGAGCCAAAACATCACCGCAGCAACCGCCTTGCTGCATGGCCTACTGGAGGCTGTGACGTCCGAGGATCGCCGCGCTCGTCGAGAAATTCGCACGTTGCTCGAGCATGCGGCGACGCAGCAGGCGGAAAGTTCATTGTCTTGACGATGCGAACCCGACACCAGCTAGCGCATGCCCTCAGTGCATCCCACCAAGGATGCGTCCGTTAACCAAACATCGCCAGGCGGCAGGTAGCCCTCCACCGTCCCAGTGCATCAACGCCTCGGCCATGACCGCGACGTACGCAGCATCATCGACGCTCACAAATGTGCCCACGGTGACCATAGAGAGGTAGCACACCATGGCTACCATCCTCAATGTGGCCGACACTACGACAGCAACGAGGACCAAAGCCTAAGCTCCGGCCTAAAAGGCCCTCAGGCCTTCAGCCGACACATCCTCAACGCTGCGTTCCTGCTAAGGTATCGACAACCTACCAACATCCCTAAATATTCTGGCAAAACAAATCCCGGGCTTTGGCTTGAAGACTATCAGCTTGCATGTTAGGCCGGTGGTGCGAGTGATGACGATTTCATTATTCGCAATCTCCCGCTGTTCTTGGCTGATTCAGCGCGAGCATGGCTGGAGCACCTACCGTCCAACGCCATTCAAAGTTGGGCAGATCTGACAGAGATCTTTGTGGGCAACTTCCAGGGCACATACAAATGCCCTAGAAACCTATGGGACCTCAAGAACTGTCGCCAGAAGGCCGATGAAACCCTCTGTGGGTACATCCGGCGCTTCTCTCGGTAGTGCAATGAGCTCCCTAACGTCGTCGACGCCGACGTGATAGGAGCCTTCCTATCCGGGACAACCTACGAATCCCTGGTCCACAAGCTAGGATGCAGGGGCCCATGGACTACCAAGGAACTCCTAGACATCGCCACCAGTCATGCCTCTAGAGAGGAGGCGGTCGGAGCCATCTTCGACCACTCCGACGGAAAGGCAAGGCGGGACGAGGACGCCAGCGAAGGCGCCTCCAACCGTCCCGCCAAAAGGAAAAATAAGAAGCAACGGTGCGACAACTCGCTCATGGCCGCTGCCGACCGCAAAGGTGGCTGGAAGCCCATAGAGGGCACTCCGAACCACTTCAAGAAAATGCTCGAGGGGCCATGCCCAAACCACGCCTTCCCGGCCAAGCATCTATACAAGGATTGCGGCCTCATGCGCATATACTTGTCCGAGGGCCTTAACAAAGGGGAGTAGGGAAAGGAACCTGTTCCTGCCATAGATGACGTAGAGGAGAAGGACGATGCCTTCCTGATGCCGACTGGTGCCCTCATGATCTTCGGAGGATCAACGGCCTATGACTCCAAGCGCCGCCAGAAGGTCACGTGCCGCGAGGTCTATACAGCCGGACCGGCCATGCCTGCCTTCCTCCGGTGGTTGGAATCCGCCATAACCTTCGACCGGACCAACCATCCAGATGCCATCCCACACCCGAGAAGGTACCCACTTGTTGTCGATCCAATCGTCGGTCCAAAGCGGCTCATGAAAGTACTGATGGACGGAAGCAGTGGCCTCAACATCATGTATGCCAAGACGTTCGACGAGATGGACATCGACCGAATGAACCTCCGTCCCATCCGAGCGCCATTCCATGGTGTCGTGCCTGGTAGGCAAGCCGTGCCACTAGGGTAGATTGATTTGCCCATCACTTTTGGGGATCGGTCCAATTACCGGACTAAGACCCTCACCTTCAACATAGTGGGGTACCCGGGGACTTTCCACGCCATCCTGGGATGACCATGCTACGCGAAGTTCATGGCTATCCCCAATTATACATACCTTAAGCTAAAGATGTTGGGCCCCCATGGGGTCATCACCATCGGCACCTCCTTCCAGCGCGCTTACGAGTGCGAAGTCGAATGCTATGGACATGCATTCGTAGTCATCGCCTCCAAAGAGCTCGCCACCCTCAGGGAGGAGGTCGTTGAAGAAGCACCCAATGCGAAGAGGTCATCTGGGTCGTTCGAATCGGCGGAAGGACCCAAGGAGGTCCCCTTGTACCCCAGCAACTCCGAGGGCAAAAAAGTCTGTATCAGGACCGCGCTCTCCTCCGAATAGGAAAGCGCGCTCGTCGACTTCCTCCGCGATAACAAAGACATCTTTGCGTGGAAACCCTCGGATATGCCGGGCATCCCGAGGTGTAACAACCCAAAAATCCATACACTAAAAATACCAACTACAAAATTTTTCTTTAAAACCCCCATGTGATGATGAGTGTCATGTATAGAAACCCAACCTAAGAGATGCATTAGGTCTAACCCCAACCCAAGTCAACACATAAGCATGGCATGTCATTAGTTAATTGTGTTTATTTAAATTCTAACAAATAAAGTATTGCATACATTGTTAATTCAAAATGTGATTTGGATTTCCATTTGAGTTATGATATGCTTAACAACTCCAATAAAGTAATAAACCATAAAATAATTAAAACTCAAACCAAGGAATAAGGGTTTAAAGAGAAAATTAATTCTATTTTTGTATAACAAAACTACACCTATTTTTGTTATACAAAATAGCTAAATAGATTCCTAATATTTATATAAGTATGTTGTGGGCCTCATAGCAAAAACTCCAATGGATATGGTGCACCAATTTGGAATCCAAATTTCAAGATCAAAATTGAATTCAAATAAAGAAGAAGGAAAATAAAATAGAAAAAGAAAAGGGGAAGAAGAAGGCCTCGCAGGCCGGCTCGGCCTGCTCAGCCCACTGGCAACCCTGCTTCGCGCGTAGCTAGCCCAACTCGCGCAACCGAGCGACCGGCCCAGCAAGCCGCATGCCACCACGTCGTCGCCTTCTCCCAACGCTGGCTGATGAGTGGACCCCCGGCGTCATCCCCTTGCTTGGTCCCCTCCTCTATTTCCGGCAAAAACAGAACGCAGATGCCATGGGAGGGAATCCGATGCCACCTTAGCCCTTCTCCGTCGTCCGTGCCTCACAACCGACTGTGAAGCCGGTGGATGGGTGCCACACAGGCACTAGCTACCCAATAGGGTCACGCACAATGCATGACCACTGCCGCGCGCCTGCCATGGCCATGGCCGAGCCATGCTCTTGCCCCCTCCCTATCCCCCACCTTCTCGACCACAGAGCGCGGATTCAATTTTGCCATCGCACCCACGATCGCGTCACGACCCCGTAGCCCTAGCCTCGATGCGATCACAGCCCTCCGCGCGCACCTGGCCATCTCTAGCTGCTCGTCCATGCCATGGCCGAAGCTCCGGCTACAAAAGCCATGGCTCGGGAGCCCCTAGTGCCCTTCCATCGCCCCGCTGCCACTTGTGGGCATCCACCAGACCACCCAGCACGAGGGCTGAGGGGAGGAGAAGAACAAAGAGGGCGGAGCCACTGTCGGGAGGAGGACCGGGAGATCACCGAAGCCAGAGCGGGCGACACTGCACCGCACTGCCTCCGGAGCTACATGGCTGCGACCCACCACCGCACCGCCATCCTATCGTCTATGACACCTACGGTGAGCCTCTCACTGCTGAGACCCCTCCTAGCCCCATGGACGCCGTAGCCGAGCACACGCATGCTGCGCTCACGATGCCGCCGCCATGGCGCAGCCACCACCGGCGCACCCGACCACCTCGCTAGACTAGAATGTAGCCATAGAGCATCACCGTGATGACCGGAAGATAGCCGCGTAGACCAAGTCGACGATAGTCAGCCATAGCCCCTTGGCCAGAGCACCGCCACCACCGGCCAGAGCACCGGACCACCGTGGCCAGTACCGCTGGGAGCGCCAGGCGCCTCCTTAACTCGCCTGCCCTATTCGCTGGAGCCACGGGAAACTCACGTGCCCCACCAAACATACTCTTGGCCACCACCACAGCCTGACCATGCCACACCGATGAGTGCCGCCACGCCAAGCCACCGACCACCATGGTCGACGCTCTGGAAAGCCCTAGCCACCACCTAGATCCCACCACCGTGTACACCGAGGCTCGGTGGAGCTTCCACCCACGTCAATTACGCACTAGCACCACCATGGAGGCTCACCAGTGAGCTCACCGCTGGCAAGAGCACAGCCACGGGAGAAAATGGGGGAAAACTTCCCTCGTCGGCCAGCCGTGCATGAACCCGGTGCACATGGCCCGCGCCTAAGAGAAGAAGAGTGGACTCGATCCACCGTAGTCCTGTCTGCGGTCCATGGACCAGCGCCTCTTGGTCCACCGTGAGCCACGCTCACGCCCACAGCCGAAGACCATAGCCTAGTGGGGGCCCAAGTTGTGACGTGGCTGCGTCATAGCCTGCCACGCGTTCGGGTCAGCCCGGCCCAGGCCAGCCCAGCCCGAGCCCACCAAAGCCCGTTTGAGACCCAGCCCATGTTGACCGTTGACCGGTCAATGTTGACCATTGACCTAGCCCCACATGTCAGTGGCACAGACACATTGGACCCACATGTCGGATGCTGACGTCATGCTGACGTCACACTGGACCCACACGTCAGAAGCCAACACAGTCGGGTGTGACATCATGTTGACGTCACGATGACATCAGCTACTGATGTCAGCAGCCTAGACCCCACATGTCGGTGACTCTGACCGTTGACTCACCCGTTGACTAATGTTGACTTTGACCGGACCCACATGTCAGTGACCCAAGAGCCCCTGGACCCACCTGTCAGAACTGATGACGTTGCTGACGTCAGCTGGACCCCACCTGTCAGCTCAGAACCGAGACGCTGACATCATGCTGACATCAGCATGCCACGTGGACCAGTCATGCCGTGACACATGTCAGCCCAGAATTAATTCTGCCTTTTCTATTTTCAGAAATGATATAAACTTCGGAAATTCATAACTAATTCATATGACCTCAGAAAAATATGAAACTAGGACCAAAATTCATCTAAAATCAAGCTCTACGCAATGAACCCATGTTTGAGTGCCTTTGGCTCTTTTGAATTTTCATTGCTTCTTTGTGCTATTCTATAGACGTCGCTAATGCGACTATAACGCAATCGATGCAGACTCAGAGGAGAACCTGATGGACGAGGACCGTGAGTACAGTGAGGAGAATGGAGATGACTACACTGAAGGTGCCACATCCCACCCAATCTCGTAGCACCTATTATGCATGGCTAATATAGAACTGCTATTGCTTTACTTTACTGCTACAGTCATATTATGATAGGACTTGCATGGTAGTATGCTTACTTGAAGACCTTACCTTGATGCAACCTTACCCCTGCATACCCTGCTATTAGGCTACACACATGCTTACTGCTATATATTTCATTACTTATACCTCTACTATGCTTATACTTCATGCGTGGTGGAAACTGGTGTTATCTGGACTATGGGGAGAGTGCTGCATGTGTGACTTGGGTGTGTGGAGGGTGAGGGTTGAGTCGACCAAGTTGGAGTATACGATGAGCCTGGGCCAAGTCTTGCCATGTGGTGCTACCTGGGCACCCCTGGAAATGGATACCTGTGGTGGATAAATGGTATATGAGGTGGTCCTGGGTGTGAACCTGTGATGGGAGGAGCCTAGGGTGGAGGTGCTATGGTGGCACGACAAATGGAAACCCTGATGAAGACATTATGGCTTGGTCATTCCTAAGGACTTACTAGTACTCAGATTCACTGGGAAGCCTTACGTACCACTCGTCCTATATGGTGCAGGACGGCCAGACTACTTGGTAGGATACTGCCACTACTGCTAGGTTGATAGCGGACAGTGTAAGGAGGTACGGGGCACAGAGGATTTCCCCCACACCCTTCCGAGACTTCATGGAGACCTTGTGGACCCGGCTCATGACTCACAGTTTCAGCCACCCCAGACTAGACTTGGGGTGTACCAGGGCTGAATGGTAGAGTGGCATTATCCTAGGCTAGCAAGCGGTCAGAATCAGCCCAGTTGACGATGGTCAGCAAGGAAGACAGATCTGGTGGTTATGTAAAACCTCTGCAGAGTGTATGGTTGATCGATCGATACAGGTGCCGACTTGTCGGCTATGGACCTTTCCTGGGTTTCGCTTAAACTAGATAGTGAGATGAGTCCTTCCCTTCTTCCCTCGTGAGAGAGTGTCGGTCATAGCCAGGGGCTATGGGCCTTGAGACAGTGCCGAATGGGAGTTGGCCTATCGACCGAGCGATGGTATGGTTATGGTATGATGATGGTGTGGTAATGGAGCTATATCGATCCTAGGATCAAAACCTGGCTCTGGCATGGAAATGGGGTGGAATGTGTGTGGGAATGGTGTTAAAAACTGGACAAACTACTATTATATACTTGATATGCTAATGCATAGGAAACCCCAGCCTTATAGGTTCCTTTTTGCTTACATCCAACTTGCATCAAATTTCTACAAAGCAATGCTCATAGGGTTGGGAGTGGCTAGTACAAATCGTACTGATAAATTTTGGCACGCAGGTTCTACTGAGAAGTATAGCTCTGAGGAGTTTGACGATTGAGGGGTTCGTGCCTACGCTCGAGTTTGGCGATCTTATCTTCAAGCTGTTCTGAATGAATGCTACTTTTGATTCCACCAATGCGGCGATGTAATAATTTATGTAATTCCACACTATTTGTACTCTGATATTATCATTGTATGGATGTGATATTCGACTGGAATTTGGGTAATATGATCTACAACGGTCTTATTACACTTCGACGTTGTGGATTTCCCTTCGTGGAAATCGGGGTCATTTCACGAGGGAGGTCGCCGAGCATACTCTCTAGATCCTCCTAGGCTCCAAGCCAGTGAAGCAACACCTGCGCCACTTCGACGAGGAAAAACGCCGAGCCATCGGTGAACAGATAGCAAAATTGTTGGCCGTAGGATTCATTAAGGAAGTATACCACCCAGAGTGGTTAGCAAATCCTGTTCTTGTATGAAAAAAAGAGCGGGAAATGGATAATGTGTGTCGATTACATAGGCCTCAACAAGGCATGTCCAAAGGATCCATTTCCTTTGCCACGAATAGACCAAATAGTTGATTCCACCTCAGGGTGCGAAACCCTCTGCTTCCTTGACGCATACTCCGGCTACCACCAAATCGCGATGAAAGAGTCTGACCAGCTCGCGACATCTTTTATCACCCCCTTCGGATCGTTTTGCTACATTTCAATGCCGTTCGGTCTGAAGAACGCTGGGGCAACTTACCAGCGCTATATGCTCAATTGCTTTGGAGACCTCATCGGGCGGACCGTAGAGGCATACGTCGACGACATCGTAGTCAAGTCCAAGCGAGCTGACCACCTTGTCGCCGATCTTGAAAAAACCTTTGCGAAACTCCAAGCAAACGGCATCAAACTCAATCCTGAAAAATGTGTTTTCGGGGTTCCGAGGGGCATGCTGCTCGGCTTTATTGTCTCCGAGCACGGCATCAAAGCCAACCCAGAGAAGATATCAGCCATCACAAAGATGGGCCCAATCCAAAACATAAAGGGGGTTCAGTGGATCATAGGGTGCCTTGCCACCCTCAGCTGATTCATTTTGTGCCTCGGTGAACGAGGACTCCCCCTTTATCAACTCCTGAAGAAATCCGACCGCTTTGAGTGGACAGCCGAGGCTCAAGAAGCGCTTGAGATGGTTAAGCAATTTCTAACTAAATCCCCGGTTCTGGTCCCTCCAAGCAATGGAGAATCCCTCCTCCTATATATCGCGGCCACCATGCAAGTGGTTAGTGCCGCCTTAGTAGTAGAGCAGGAAGAAGAGGGGCACGCCTTCATGGTGTAGCACCCTGTATATTTCATCAGTGAGGTATTATCCGACTCCAAAACCCGCTACTCCCAAATCTAGAAACTCCTATACACCGTCCTCATCACCAAGAGGAAGCTACGCCACTACTTCGAGTCACACCCTGTGATAGTAGTGACATCGTTCCCCCTTGGTGAGGTCATCCGTAGCCAGGACGCTATGGGAAGAACCGCAAAGTGGGCACTCGAGCTGATGGATCAAGGCATTTCTTATGCCCCCGGACAGCGATCAAATCTCAGGTACTAGCTGACTTCATCGCAGAGTGGACCAAGGTCCAGATGCCACCAGCAGTCGTCGATCAAGAGTACTAGACAATGCACTTCGACGGATCGCTGATGAAGAAGGGCGCCGAAGCAGGACTAGTTTTTGTATCTCTCCTCGGGGTCCGCATGAGGTACATGGTTTGGCTCCATTTCCCCTCATCGAACAATACTGCAAAATATGAAGCGCTCATCAACGGCCTACGAATCGCCATCGAGCTGGGCATTCGACGCCTCGACGTCAAGGGTGACTCCTAGCTAGTCATCAACTAGGTCATGAAGGAGTCATGCTGTGACGACGCCAAGATGGAGGCATACTATCAAGAAGTCCGACGGCTGGAGGACAGATTCAACGGCCTCGAACTCAATCACATCCCAAGGCGCCTCAACGAAGCAGCCGACATGCTCACGAAAGCAGCATTCGGCCGAGAGCCAGTCCTGACAGGTGTCTTTGCCAGCGATCAACACAAACCCTCGGTACGCTACGTGGGGTCGAAACAAGCCGACGACGGCCCATCTAGTCTGACCCCAAGGGCTGATCCACCAACTGCTCCGCCCAACCCCAAGGTTATGGAGCTTGAAGAGGACCTAGCAGCGGAGTCCGACCCTCCCGACGACTGGAGAATGCTTTACCTCGACTACCTCCTCCATGACATACTACCAGTGGACAAGATGGAAGCCCGACGGCTCGCACATCGTGCCAAGTCCTTCGTTCTTGTAGAGGGCGAACTCTACAAACGGAGTCACATCGGGATCCTGCAGCTCTGTATCCCTGGTGAACAGGGAAAACTCCTGTTGGGCGATATCCACGGTGGAGTCTGCGGTCATCATGCCGCACCAAGAACCTTGGTTGGGAATGCATTCCAACAAGGCTTCTACTGGCCCACCGCAGTAGCCGATGCCGAGCAAATTGTACGCACCTACGAAGGGTGTCAGTACTATGCTCGGCAAACTCACCTCTCGGCCCAGGCACTCCAAATGATCCCCATCACATGGCCCTTCATGGTCTGGGGGCTCGACCTGGTTGGGCCACTCAAAAAGGTGCTCAGGGGCTTCACCCACCTACTTGTCACGATAGACAAGTTTACAAAATGGATTGAAGCTCGACTGATCTCCACGATCAAATCCGAGCAAGTTGTGCTATTCTTCCTCGACATCATCCATCGCTTTGGAGTACCGAACTCCATCATCACAGACAATGGCACGCAGTTCACCGATAGGAAATTCGTTCGATTCTATGATGAACAACACATCCGGATCGATTGGGCAGTCATCGCACACCCTCGGACGAACGGGCAGGTCGAGCGTGCAAACGGCATGCTCCTTCAAAGCCTCAAGCCTAGAATTTTCAACCGGTTGAACAAGTTTGGCGAGCGCTGGCTCGCTGAGCTCCTGGCCGTGCTCTGGAGCCTAAGGACAACTCCTAGCTGGGCCACCGGCTACACACCCTTCTTCATGGTCTACGATTTCGAGGCCGTTCTCCCAACGGACCTTGCCTATGGAGCACCAAGAATCAGAGCATACGATGAACAGGGGGCCGAGGCATCTCACCAAGACACCATGGACCAGCTTGATCAAGCCCGCGACATCGCCCTCCTCTGTTCGGCTAAGTACCAGCAGGCGTTGCGATGGTACCACAGCCGACGGGTGCGGGGTCGAGCCTTCAACGTCGGGCACCTCGTCCTCCGCCTTGTGCAGAGCAACAAGGACCGCCACAAACTCTCACCGCCCTGGGAGGGGCCCAACATCGTCGTGGAAGTACTTCGCTCAGGCGCCTACAGGTCTTCACCAACGCCAGGAACATTGAGCAGCTACGTCGTTTTTACCCTTAAATAAGCGTATACTCTTCCTTATCAGTTTTTGTCATTACAAAACCTCGATCCTTAGTGACTTCCGACCCTTGCAAATCACAAGGGGTCAGACCTCACTCGGGGGCTGACATGAATGATACAAGTACACTTGCAAAAAACTTCCTGTGTTATATTTGCAAACATTCTCTAAGTTTTCCGTTCTTCTCATAAACAAGTCCTAAGGACTAAGATTTTCGGGAACAAATTCTGAATACAACTGGTAGGACTGTGGGAGACCCACGCCCCAGCGGCTGCAACCTCTTTGCTCACCAGCACAATTAGAATTAGTTCACCCACGTTCCTAGTTTCTTACGACTTAGACCATGGGAAGAGTCGGAGGGCACTAAAACCGCTTCTACAAAAAGAGAAAGTTAAAAAACTGCTTGCCATAGCAAAAGATGAAAATTTGTTCATTTTTGCACAAATTCGCCACTTACAAAGTGATTTCATTACAAAAAGGACTAATATACTTGTAAATTCAGAGGACTATTTACTTGGGGGCTTCCCCACAAAATTATTCAATTACAGTCTCTGCTTAGCTTTACTACAAGTATTGCTGCGGTCACCACGCCACGCTCTCCATCGACAACGCTCGGGGCATGTACACGGGTCAGTTCGTCTACTGCGGCTGCCATGCCACGCTCTCCATCGGCAACGCCCGAGGCATATGCATGGGCCAGTTCGTCTACTGCGGCCACCGTGCCATGCTCTCCATCGGCGATGTCCCGCCACTCCATGGGATCCTCGAAGGCACCGTCATCTGCAACGCCGAGCACCACACCGCTGACAGTGGCGCCCCTCCACTGGGGACTACGCTATCGTCATTAGCCGCAACCCCAACAGCGATGCCTCCACCAGGGCGTCTAGGGACTACACCATCATCATTAGCCGCAACCCTGACAATGGCGTCAGGGCAGGAAACGCCTCCCGCCAAAGGAGGAACACAGCGAACGACGGCAAAGTCGACGATGTATGGCGCCCTCCACCACTCCTTCTCCTTCGGTAGCAGTGACTCCTCAGCAAGGGTGGCTCACACCATCTCATCTACGTTGGATGACCTCCGGCTCGACATCACGCTCCAGATTCACGAGCGGATTTGTGAGTTTTCTCTCTCTCTAGCATTACCCTTCCTCACTCAGGAACCGCCGCGACACACAGACGCATTTGGAGGAAAGGAAGAAGAAGGAGAGGTAGCGGCTCAAAGGCAGAAGAAGAGGTGGGATGAGAACTCCCCTCCCCCTCCCTATTTAAAGAGGAGGCACTGTAGCTAAGGAAAGGCGAAAGGTTGGACGAAAAACTCTATCCCTTCCCCTCCTTAAATAAGAAATCAATGCTGATAGACACCTGAGGGGACACGTCGGAACTGACGGGATGTGCCCCGATCGACGAGGCGTCCCCTAGTCAAATGGGATACTGCCTGGGTATGGCCCGCCACTGACCCGCTCCGGACGCAGCAATTAAGGCGCCCACATGGGCAGACGACCCTTCACCTCCCCATGCAGGACCACAAAATGATCCGACGACAGGACCTCTGTGAAGGGGAGCCTAATGGATCTCCTAGGTCGACCATATGGCCTAGGAGAGATGACGAATGAATGTCCAAAGAAAGATAAGCATCTCTGCCTTCTTACTTTACGCGTTAAATTCATTACCGAGCTTTCGACCCTATCAAATGGTAGGGACACGAACATCACTCGAGGGCTGCTGAGGATGTCTACTAGTCTAGACATCATCCTCACCCGACCCCTCCATATGCTTGAAACCAGGGGTGCAGAATACGGGCATAGAACTTTGAGTAAAACTGGATGAACTAGCAGACCCTACGCCCCGATAGCTATGGTGTTTCTGTTCACCAGAATAATCATACTCAACGCCCCCCACGTCTCTAGCTTCGACATCTGCCTTCTCAAGAAGGGTTCGGAGGGGTCCGCCTACAGAATCTCCCCCAAAGGAGAAGCTGTCAGGTCACCCAAGTCAATCAAACGGCTCGAACCGCCACCGAGATACAAAAAACAAAGAATAGCGATTCTTATGCAGGTTACTCCAACCTCGTCGCAGACATCAGGGCCCGAACACCGCACGAACACATCTGGTAGGAGCTTTTCCATCACTCATGCCACCAAGGTAACGTTACCAACCCCGCCTTTATTTTGATTAACTTATACATTCAAACATTACATATGCAAAACGTTGCATCCCAACGCTTCATGTCGCATCACGAAAAGGCCGTCGCCTCATTCGATGTAGGTGGCAGCAGGCCGAGGTTCGAAGGCCGGCCCGTGAAGGGCTCGAGGCCGCCTCGTGCCAAACAGAGCTAGGGAGAAATAACTGAGACAAGCCCCAGCGGCCCTGCCCGACCCTGCTCAGAAGTGGACAAGGACATCTCAACCTTTTCTCATTCAATTCTAACCCCGAGCTAAACCCACAGAATCTCCATCGAGGAGAGGCCATCGGGCCGCCTGAGCCTATCAAACAGCTCGGGCATCTGCCGGGAGGTGGGTTAAGATGTTGTGGAATGCCACCAGAGGGCACTATCGACCCCATCAACAAATGATGGACCCAGATTCCACATGAACGTACCCGTTAGCGAGCTCATTGAGCGCGATACTCGAGCCGTCGAGGCAAGTGTCGTCTACTCAGCCCCTCCGATTATGAAAATCGAGGACGGGGTAACGTGCGAAACACAGCCGACCCCTATTAGACCCTAACAGGGCTCAGGGGCTCGAGCCGCTCGATGCAGGGACAGAGGTTCAAAGGCCTCCTTTGCCGAGCCCATAGAATCCCCATTTAGGGAATTCTATTGGAAGGTAGGACGGGGAATAGTGGAACGCCATCCAAGGACTTTGCCGACACCGTCACAAAACCACGGAGCAAGATTCCGTCTGAACATCCCTGGTGGCAAGCTCATCGGGCACACCATCGTTCTGGTCTCCAGTAACACCCGACCCCAGCAACCCCAAGGGGTCAGATCTCACTCGGGGGCTGGTAAAGGTATGGCTACCTCCCATCCTCTTTTCGAAACATTCATTACATCAGATTCCCTCCTCGCATCAAGACCAGTAGCAAGATTTGGGGGAACAGATTGGTAAGACCGCAAAAACCAAATGACCAGACAGCCACGGGCAGAAGGTGAAATCTAACAAAACAAAATTACAAAGCAAAATCACGAAATTGCTTCCAGACTCAAAAGTACCAACACTTGTTCACATATTACATATAAATCTTGTTCATTCGACTAACTACTTCCATGAAGGGAGAACCGCTTCTTTCAATCTGTCTGCCAGGTCCCACGTAAGAGGTGTCACCGCCTTCTCCATCTCGTCCAGCTCAGGATCTTCATAAACAGGCACGAAGCCTTGACTCATCACCTTCAAATTGATCTCCTGATCATAATGAGAATGGGCAACAGCAAAGGCTTGGGTGATCCTGGCATGAAAGGCATCTTCCTCAAGTTGGCCCACCCGCGCCGTGATACCTACGGCATGAGCCGCGAGCGGGCTGGTCTCCACCGGCTCCACCACCTTCAGGGCATCAAGGACCACCCCGACTGCAGCTTGCAGAAGATCATGCTCATCGCTCTCAGCCTGAAGGGTCCTTCGCACATGGGCAAGTTCCTTTTCTAGCTTGACAGAGACGTTCTTGGCGCTCAACCTTCGCTCACCGCATCACCAAGATCTGCCCGGAGGGAGCGGACCACCTCGACGTCCTCATCCACCTTCTACTGAAGCACCATGGCCCTACTCTTGGCCTTCCGCCTAAGATCCCGCTCCATCTCCAGCTCCTTTAGGACCTCGACAGCCCGCTTACTGGCCTGGGCATCCTTCTCGAGTAGCTCATCCCACTCCTTCAGAATCCTGGCGGCCTCTTCCTCTTCCAGCTTCACCCTCACCGATAGGTCCGCAAACATCCCATGGATCTCCTCCGTGTCCCGACGCGTCTCGGCCTCCCGCTCCTGGGCGGCAGCAAGCTATGCGGCCATATCTGCTCACAGCCAGGCCTCCTCGGAGAGGTGATCCCACTCCACCTTCTACTCACGGAGGAATCGGGATTTATTCCGACTACGAGCAACGAGAATCTGAAGAAGAAGAAGAAGACTGGTATTAGAAATACGAAAACACAAAAACATGCGAAGAAAGAAGAAAACCAAGCGAATACCTGGGTAGTAGGGATAACGATCTCACGTAGGGGTCCTCTGGCCTAGTCCAGGGTGTCCAACATGGTCGAGATCTCGATGTCAAGACCCTCCTACTCCATGCTCTCAGCATGATCGTCGAGCGAGAAAAGAGCCGACATCGGATCCTAGGTGGCCATCCACTAGAGCGGCGGCTCCCCCGCATGGGGGAGCGGCTGTCTCCTGACCAAGGGGCCAGGGGTGGCTCCCTCCTGATCCTATGCAGCACCACCACCACGCCCGACAACCCTCCGGCCATGTCCACCTCCATCTGGCCCGCCTCGTCCGCCACGGCCTGGGCCACCCACGGCATCGACTGCGCCACCCCCTCGGACGCCTTCACGACAGCATCCAGCCCCACCGAGCTTGGTACAGCCGCGACCACCTCCACCTGGGTCTCCGGTGGCACGGATTGCACTGCACCCTTAGGCACCACCTCCATCGGTGATACCAGACCCTCGGCCGGCTGTACCACGCCCGCCACGGAAGATGCCGCCTACTCAGCAACCACCGAGGGCGCGGGCGCCACCACAGGCACCATCAGATCGGCCAACATGGCTCCAACATCAGCACCACTCCTGCCCGAAACAGGGGCGATGCCGGGCAGTGCCATCCGTCCCACCTGAATGGCGAGGCTCTTCTTGAGCGCAAGCCCCAGGGAGTGGCCCGTCCGCAAGAACCTACACAAAGGTAAAAGCCATTAGATCATAATATAAAGTGAAAAAGGATGAAAACAGGGGAACCAGCGGCTTACGCTGACGCCTTCGGCTAGTGGAAGTGCTTTGGGGATGATCCCAGATCCCTGCCCCGACTTGTCTAGGCGGGACCGTTTCGAGCCTGCCCCCTACTCTGCGGCAGGGGGACTCATCTCCCTTACCTCATGGGGTGCGACACCAGAGCCGCTCCCCTCCACTGTCTCATGGGGTGTGGCACCAGAGAAACTCCCCTCCACCATCACCTCAGGGTCGGCGGTGGCAGGCCCACTTTCCCCCATCCACCGATCCTTGGCCGGCATGCCGTGCAAAGCGGTGGACTCTCTGGCCTCCACCGACCTCACCGACTCGCTTCCCTCCGTGTGGAATGGGAAGGGTCCCTGCACGGACAGGTGGGCACTTGTCAGCATGTCCTCATCCTCCAGGATGCCCTAATCCACATCGACAGCTACCTCGTCGTCATCGTCATCATCGTCGTCGTCATCATCACTGCTCACGTCCTCTCCCCGATCCCGTGCTTCCTGCTTCAGTCATTTCTTCTTCTTCATCTGCTCCCTTGCATTCTTGTCCCGCTCAACCACGAGTCGATTCGCCGCCGCCACGGCCTTGTCCTTTGGTAGCAGAACCAGACTGTCTTTGAAGACTAGCCCCCCCGGCTGGTCCCAACGTCGCAAAAGCGAGTATCAAAAAAATGGAGATTTAGGAAAAAGAAAGAGCATGGGAGAAGAAGGCTTATGAATTCGAAGAACCCAGGTACCGGATACACAATGACGAGGACGTCGCCTATGGAATCCTTCGTCAGCTCCGTTGCCTCCTTAATGCGCTGCGCCACTATCGAGAAAGGGAGCACCTCATCAACAAGCACCGTCCCCTCGAACGACATCCTGAGCATCATCCAATGTAGGGGAAGCGTGCGCGCCATCAGCGGCGCCACCCTCCTCGCATGATAGGTGCCGATAATCCTCGCCCCCTTTATGCCTCGTTCCTTCAAGACTTAGAGGGCGGAAAGAAGGTCGGAAAGGTGTTTCTTGTCTTTGAACTAGACGCCCCAGGCCCACAACTCCGGAGCCTCTTCAATAAGGCACCCGGTGTACCTCGGTAGGGTGGCACTCACATCATCCCTGACATAAAACCACTGCGAGTGTCATCCCTTGTTAGAGGTCGCTAGACGCATGAACGGGTAACCCCTCAACTGGGTATGGCGCAGATGAACGCTGGCACATCCCATCAGCACATTCACCTCCTTCCCCCTGATCCACCTCTTCGACAAACTGACGGTAAAGAAATACCACCACAGATCAAAATGGGGATCGATCCCCAGGAAACCCTCGCATAGGGCAACAAACGCCGCCATATGTTGAACCCCGTTGGGAGTTAGATGTTGCAGCTCCACCTCATAGTAATCCAACAGCCCCCGAAGGAATCTATGCGCGGGTACCGCAAATCCCCGCTCATGGAAGATGGCGAAAGATACGACATACCCTTTGGGCGGCGCCAGCTCACCCTCGTCACCAGGTAGCAGCCACTCCTAGACAGCGGACAGTGGACGGAGAAGGCCACGATGGATGAGGCCCTCTAAACGCCGAGAGGTGATGCTAGATCTGCCCCACAACTCCATTAAAGCGATTGGGGAAAAAGGTGGGCGTGAGCTCGACGGCGGCTACAAGGCAGGTGCAAGTTTGACGGCGGTTGCAACACGGATGCAGGCTAGTCGACGGTGGTGGTGCGAACATAGGAGGCTAGGGCGATTGGCGGTGGATGTTTTAGATGCAAAAGCAAGGGAGCAAAATATGGAACCCTGGGGGCGAACCCCGTGGTTTTATAGGGGCGACGGACACGAGAAGGGCAACCGTCCGCCTCGATCTCCGGGCCTACCACGCGCACCGCCGCGTCACATCGCGGGACACGCGCCCACAGTCCCTATCCTCTCCCACCAAAAATCACGGTGGACGGTTTGCCTACCCCAGGTGAATCCGAACTCTCTACCCACCTAGGAAACGCAGGTCACGAAGATTTTTTTTCTCTTTGGCCCACCTAGGGCCCTGAAGCTCGGTGGCCGGCCCAACTGAGGACGGGTCCGCAAACGATCCAAAATCAAGGGCGCAAGTATTACTGGGATCTCGGTCCACGGTCAAGCCCTAGTTAGGTCAGCCCTGAATGAGATCCCCGCGAACGGGATACCACGACCCCCTTGAAAAAATATCCAGTTGACGAAAAACTAAGTCCTTCAGCCTTACCCGTGAAGGGTCCGATACAACCCCCCGGGCGACCCTACTCGAATCACCCAGGGGCTCGGGGGCTACACCCATCAGGTGCGCTCGCGCTCACCCTCTGGCAAAAGTAACTCCGATGAAATCAAAAACACCCTCCAGGCGGTTCTATCCGAATCACCTAGATGCTCGGGGGCTACTGTCGGGGACCTAATACTGGGGTACCCCAGGAGGTGGAATCAATAACCATCGAACATTAAAAACTTCTAGACGGACAAGGGCGCTGCTATGTTCCTTGCCCAAATGACAGAAGTTTGGTTCCATCTGGCCCGACGCCTTTAGGCTAGCCCTGCCTCGCCCGAGGGCTAAGGGCTAGTCTCCGCCTCACTAGATGTCTTTGGGTCAGCCTCGCCTCACCCAAGGGCTAAGGGCTAGCCTCGGTTCTGCCCGATGCCTTCGAGACAGCTCCGCCTCGCCCGAGGGCTGAAGGCTAGTCTCCGCCTCACCCGACGCCTTTGGGACAGCTCCGCCTCGCCCAAGGGTTGAGGGATAGACTCTGCCTCGCCTGACGATCGAGGATGAACCTCACCCCGTTCAATGTCCAAAGACTAGTTTCATCTTACCTGATAACTTCTCCTTCATTCCCTCATGATGATGGGTACAAAGCAAGACAAGACGTCCGGGTCAACCATGGCTTCAAGGACCATACCCTGCACCCCGGCAGGAAAGGTACTGCTAGGGAACGACTAGACAGGTGCTTTAGACCCTTCTAGGCATCGTAGAGCCCAAAAGGTATTGCAGGCACATGCTCCTTGCCCTGTAGAGTTGTAGGCGCCGCCTTCAGCTCTAGGACACAGAACCCGACAAAGATATACGACAACCACTACACTCCAGAAAAGGATTTGTGATCTCCACGAAGGATGGACATGCCATCACCACGTTATGGACCCAAGGGAGCGGCGCCCGCTTCCCGACCCCTTGGGTCCACCCAATCAAAGGACCTTGCCACAATGCTACTCTGGACCCTAACCCCGCGTCCCTCCGACAGAGACTCATAGGAGCTAGAAGGCGTGCGGAGCAAGGCTGGGCAAGGTTCATAAGTCAAAACCACTGTACTGCAGCCCATACCTAGTGCAGGGCAGTATTCTGCAAACATCCTGACATTCTACAGGGGCATCGATAGTATTGTAGGCGCTTATCATCCTTTCACACCCATCAGAATGGGTAACCGAGCTAGGTAGACATGAGCCACAAGGCTAGGTAGAGCACGCATCCTAAGTCCTCACCCTTGTAAAGCTGTCCCCTTCATCTATAAAAGGGGATACGCTTCCTCCAACAAAGGGGAGACCGAACAAGACAAGACACACGCACACATAGTCAAGCTGCTACCAAGCTCTTGGCCTCCTTTCGACCCTTCCATCAGAGACTTGGGACCTGTCCCTCTCTCGATCATTTATATCCCCTACTACGAACCATTCACGGTGCTAATAACACGAGCAGCAACAAACTGGACGTAGGGATATTCAGCCCGAACCAGTATAAATCTTGTGTCCTTTAGCGCACTATCCGAGCCTAACGCGCATTACTATAAATTTACTTGCCGGTGCTTGTACAAAACACCAACAGGAGGCTTTGTTAGAAATAACTTGAGCTGCTCAAAAGCTATATCTGCCTCCTCCGACTAGGAGAAGCGCTCAGAGGCCTTGAGGAGTTTGAAGAACGGTAGTCCCTTTTCGCCGAGGTGACATATAAAGTGGCTGAGAGCAGCCATGCAACCTGTAAGCTTCTGTATATCCTTTATGGACATTGGCCGTTTCAAGTTGGTGATGGCGGAGACCTTGTCGGGGTTGGGTTCGATGCCACAGAAGCTGACGATGTAGCCCAGGAGTATGCCGGATGGATCTCCAAAGATGCACTTTGAAGGGTTTAACTTCCATCTATACCTTTTTAGGTTGGCGAACGTTTCCTTGAGGTCGGCGATAAGATTGTCGGCGGTCTGGGACTTGACAACCACATCATCGATGTAAGCTTCGACGTTACGGCCTATCTATTGATCAAGGCACATCTAGATGGTCCTTTGGTAGGTTGCCCCGGCATTTTTAAGTCCGAAGGACATGGTGGTATAGCAGTCAGCACTAAAAGGTGTGATGAATGATGTCTTGATTTGGTCATCTTGCTTGAGGGATATCTAGTGATAGCTGGAGTAACAATCAAGGAAGGAGAGTAGTTCGCAGCCAGCGGTGGAGTCTACAACCTCATCTATCCGAGGCAGACCGAACGGGTCTTTAGGACAGTGTTTGTTGAGATCAGTGTAATCAACACACATTATCCATTCTTTATTCTTTTTTGAACAAGAATAGGGTTCGCTAACCACTCAGGATGATACACTTCTTTTATAAATCTGGTAGCAAGGAGCCATTTTATTTCTACCCTAATAGCCTCCTTCTTGTCTGGCGTGAATCGTCGGAGTTTTTGCTTGATCGGTTTGGCAGTCGGTGAGACATTCAAGGAGTGCTCGATCTTCTCCCATGGTACCCCAAGCATGTCTATAGGTTTCCAAGCAAATACATCAGCATTGTGAAAGGTCCTAATGGCTAGAGGGGGGTGAATAGCCTATTAAAAAGTTCTACAACAACACTTAACAAATTGGTTAGACAATTATGAGGCAAAGCAAGTGTTGCGCTAGCCTACTAAAAATAGCAAGCCACCTACCACAATTCTAGTTTATATAGTTTCTATCCACGCAATAGCTATGTCACTACACTAAGTTAGTGTGCTCTCAAAGGCTAACTAAAGAGCCACACTAACTAAACCAACAAGCTCTCACAACTAGCTACACTAAAGAGCTTGACAACTAGTTTCTGGTAATGTAAAGAAAGTGAGCAATTTGTTTATACCGCCGTGTCGAGGAAGGAGCCAATCAATCACAAGAATGAATACAATAAAGACCAATCACCTCAGAATCAAATGATGAACATAATGATTTTTTATCGAGGTTCACTTGCTTGTCAGCAAGCTACTCCTCGTTGTGGCGATTCACTCACTTGGAGGCTCATGCGCTAATTGGCATCACACGCCAAACCCTCAATAGGGTGCCGCACAACCAACACAAGATGAGGATCACACAAGCCACCCGATCTCAATGGTAAAGTGATGACCGAACGCACTCCTGTGAAGTGACCAGACGCTGGGCCTCAGTGTCCGGTCATTTCCAGTAAGCATCCAGAAATGATTTTTCACGACCGGACGTGTCTGGTCATGCTCGACCAGACTCACCCAGCGTCTGGTCACTCCACATCTCCTCTATGCACTACCACGTCAGCAGGACTGGACGCAACCCTCCAGTGTCTAGTCACTAAGTGACCCAGCGTCTTTGCTGCTTCTTCTGACCGAACGCACCGGTCCTACCGACACCAGCGTCCTGTCACTTACAGTGACCTCCATCTTTTCTGTCTAGGGTGCTGGTGGCACCGTCGGACTGTCCGAACTCTATGGGCGGACACTCCACTGGTGAAGTTCCTAACCCTTGCTCAAATGTGCCAACCACCAAGTGTATTACCTTGTGCATATGTGTTAGCATATTTTTACAAACATTTTCAAGGGTGTTAGCACTCCACTAGATCCTAAATGCATATGCAATGAGTTAGAGCATCTAGTGGCACTTTGATACCTACATTCCAATACGAGTTTCACCCATCTTAATAGTATGGCTATCGAACCTAAATGTGATCACACTCTCTAAGTGTCTTGATCACCAAAACAAAATAGCTCCTACCATTTATACCTTTGCCTTGAGCCTTTTGTTTTTCTCTTTCTTCTTTTCAAGTCCAAGTGCTTGATCATCACCATGGCATCACCATCATCATGATCTTCACAATTTCTTCATTACTTGGAGTAGTGCCACCTATCTCATAATCACTTTGATAAACTAGGTTAGCACTTAGAGTTTCATCAATTCACCAAAACCAAACTAGAGCTTTCAATCTCCCCCTTTTTGGTAACTGATGACAACCCTTTCACAAAGATATGAATTGAAATTCAATTGAATCCATGTTGCTTGTCCAAGCATATTTACCATGTGTAAGAGGATATGGACAAGTTTCATGAACCCCAAATGGTAGCAATTGCTCTTCCTACATATGTGCTAAGAGTTTGGATTGAAGCTTGCACATATGCTTAGATAGGAAATATAGGAGACAATGTCTACCAAATGATGCTAAGGTATATAAGATGGACCTTTGAAGCGTGATACCAATCGGAGTACACCATTATACCATCCTTAGCACCATGGTTAGCTTGATACCACTTGGAAACACTTGGAAATGAAATCACTAGATAACCTATGCATGCTAGATTTTCATTTCATCATTTAAACCAATAACTAGCATATACCACACAAGCATGAATATTGAAATAACTTGTGTCATGCAAGCAAACATATGAAATGCACATTCAAATGCATCATACAAGTTCGTGAGCTTGCTCCCCCTACTTGTGTGCTCAAAATTTCAATTGATCCCCTTCCTTTGTCATATCGCTCCCCCTATGTCAAGTTCTCCCTCTTTGTTGTCTTTTCACCATCTTAGTACACTAATATATCTTTTGTTTAATATATCTTTTGTTTTTCTCCCCATGTACTAATATCACTAATATCTTTGTTTCTCTCCCCCTTTGTCATCAATGACCACAAAGACTTAAATTATAGATAGGTTGAGATTTATCAATGTCAATCAATGGGGTGAGGATCATATTCTCAAATTTGGTTCAATCTAGATCATTTGCCAAAGATATTTAACTCGATTTGATCCATGGACAAGCTTCTTCACACCTCCAAATAAGGGTTATCTTGTACCATGTTGAGTTAAACACTTAGAGCTCATTTTCTAGATCAAACACTAGGTTTACAAACCCACAAACATGTCATATTCTACCACTAGATCAAAATAAGCATAGAAGCAATAGTGGTACCATACAATCATCAAAATCATTTGATTTTCATGAATGAGCTTATTAAATATGAAAGATGTCTAGATACACTAAACATGTCCTTAGCAAGGATGTATGCCATGCCAATCAACTTTTACCTTGGATTGCTCGAAGGAGAGGCATGTCATATAAGTGGGGGGTGCATCAACACATATTTGAGAAATCCAATATGTTCAACTCATTCCTTAGCTTGCAAAACCTTTTCTCATCCAATGGCTTGGTGAATATATTGGTGAGTTGATCTTCGGTGCCTACACTCTCAATGCAAATGTCCCCATTTTGTTGGTGATCTCTTATGAAATGATGACGGACATCAATGTGCTTTGTTCTTGCATGTTGAACTAGATTGTTGGTCAACTTGATTGCACTCTCATTGTCACATAGTAATGGCACTTTAGTGAACTTGATTCCAAAATCACTCAAAGTGGCCTTCATCCAAAGTATTTGTGCACAACAACTACCGGCGGATATGTATTCGGCTTGGGCAGTTGATAATGAAACACTATTTTGCTTCTTTGATGACCATGAAACAAGCGATCTTCCCAACAATTGACATGTGCCCAAGGTGCTCTTTCTTTCAACCTTGCATCCCGCATAATCCGAGTTGGAGTAACCAACTAGCTCAAACTTTGCTCCTTTGGGATACCACAAACCAACATTTTGTGTATGCTTCAAGTACCTCAATATTCTCTATGTAGCCTTCAAATGACTTTCTCTTGGTTAGGCTTGAAATCTTGCACACATGCATACACTAAACATGACATCCGGCATTGATGCGGTCACATAGAGTAGGCTATCAATCATAGACCGATACAATTTTTGATCCACCATATTGCCACTTGCATCTCTATCCAAGTTGCCATTTGTTCCCATTGGTGTGCTAATGACTTTATTATCACTCATGCCAAACTTCTTGATCATGTCCTTGATATACTTGCCTTGACTCACAAATGTACTATTCTTCAATTGCTTGATTTGAAGACTAAGGAAGTAATTTAACTCTCCAATCATGGACATCGCAAATTCATTAGCCATCATTTTTCCAAATTCTTCACAAAAATCTTGATTGGTTGATCCAAATATGATGTCATCAACATAGATTTGCAACACAAATAGGTCTTTTCCAATCTTCTTGATGAAAAGAGTGGTGTCAACCTTGCCCATTATGAACCCTTTAGAGAGTAGGAAGTCCCTCAATCTCTCATACCATGCTCTAGGTGCTTGCTTCAAGCCAGACAATGCCTTCTTCAACTTATACACATGGTCGGGCTTCTTATCATCTTCAAAACTAGGAGGTTGCTCAATATATACTTCTTCATTGATGTAACCATTGAGAAATGCACTCTTGACATCCATTTGATAGAGTTTGATGCTGTGAGCACAAGCATTGGCTATCAAGATCCTAATTGCTTCTAATCTAGCAATCGGGGCATATGTTTCTCCAAAGTCAAGACCTTCAACTTGTGTATAGCCTTGAGCTACCAATCTTGCTTTATTCCTTACTACTATCCCATCTTGATCTTGCTTGTTTCTAAAGACCCATTTGGTTCCAATCACATTGTGTCCCTTTGGTCTCTCTACTAATTCCCACACTTGATTTCTTGTGAAGTTATTCAACTCTTCATGCATAGCATTCACCCAATCAACATCCTTCAATGCTTCATCTATCTTCTTTGGTTCAATGGATGACACAGATGAGAAATGCTCACAAAATGAAGCTAATCTTGATCTTGTTTGTACACCTCTAAAAATATCACCAATTATAGTGTCCAATGGATGATCCCTTATAATATTGGTTGGTTGGGGGATTGGAACTTGATTGCTTGCACTTGCTTGATCAAAAGGTTGAGATGATGTACTAGCCACTTGATCTTGTTCATTGTAATGAGAGCCACTTGTACTAGCTTGATTTGTATCATCTTGCACATTTGAGTTAGAGAGCACTTGTACTTGATCATCTTCTTCATCATTCACTTGCCTAGGCCTCAATTCACCAACATCCATGTTCTTCATGGCATTTGAGAGTTGAATGCCTCTAACATCTTCCATGTTCTCATTCTCTACTTGTGAACCCTTGGTTTCATCAAATTCAACATCATGAACTTCCTCAAGAGTACCACTATCCAAATTCCAAACTCTATATGCTTTGCTTGTAGTGGAATAACCAAGTAGGAATCCTTCATCATATTTCTTGTCAAACTTGCCCAATCTAGTGCCTTTCTTCAAGATATAGCATTTGCAACCAAAGACCCAAAAATATGCAATGTTGGGCTTTCTACCATTCAAGAGCTCATATGGTGTCTTCTCTTTCAATGGGTGACAATAGAGGCAGTTGCTACAATAGCAAGCCATGTTGATAGCTTCGGCCCAAAAGGATTGACTCACATTGTACTCACTAAGCATAGACCTTGTCATATCAATGAGTGTTCTATTCTTCCTCTCAACAAGGCCATTTGATTGTGGAGTGTATTTGGCCAAGAATTGATGTCTAATTCTAAATTCATCACACACCTCATCAATTCTAGTGTTCTTAAACTCACTATCATTGTCACTTCTAACTCTCTTGATGGTTGTTTCAAACTCATTGTGAATGCCCTTGACAAATGATTTGAATGTTGCAAACATATCACTTTTGTCTACTAGAAAGAATACCCAAGTGTATCTAGTATAATCATCCACTATCACAAAGCCATATTTATTACCACCAATGCTAGTGTATTGAGTTGGCCCAAACAAGTCCATGTGCAATAACTCAAATGCTTTATTAGTGCTCATCATGCTTTTCTTAGGATGGGTGTTTCCAACTTGTTTTCTGGCTTGACAAGAGCTACAAAGCTTATCCTTTTCAAACACAACATCTTTCAAGCCTCTAACCAAGTCATGCTTAACCAATCTATTCAATTGTTTCATTCCAACATGACCAACCCTTCTATGCCATAACCAACCCATGCTAGACTTGGTGAACAAACATGTAGATAATTTAGCTTCACTAGCATTGAAATCAACCAAGTATAGATTCTCATATCTAAAGCCTTTGAAGATCAAGTTAGAGCCATCTACACTTATGATCTCTACATCATCTACCCCAAATATACATTTGAATCCAAGATCACATAATTGAGCCATGGATAGTAAATTAAAGTTCAAGTTCTCTACTAGCAACACATTGGAAATGCTCATGTCATTGAATATTGCAATCTTACCAAGCCCTTTGACCTTGCCTTTGACATTGTCACCAAATGTGATACTATCATAACCATCATTGCCATTGGTGTTGATTGAGTTGAACATTCTTGTATCACCGATCATGTGTTGAGTGCACCCACTATCAAGAATCCAATGCCTTCCTCCGGCTTTGTAATTAACCTACAAAAGAAGATCAATTCTTTTTAGGTACCTAAACTTGCTTGGGTCCTTGAAGGTTAGTCACTAAGCTCTTTGGTACCCAAATGGCTTTCTTCTTTAAGCCCATCCATGGTTTACCAATGAACTTAGCCTTCACACTATTTGTACCCTTAGTAAGCATATAGAAAGAATCAAGCTTAATGGAGGATACATTAGCTTGTGACTTCTTGTTCATGCACTTTTCCTCTACATGACCAACTTGCTTGCAACTAGTGCAAAACCAACCATTGTTCTTCACAAAACTAGTCTTGTGAGGAGCAAAGGCCACCTTGCCTTTCTTGGGGGTATAGCCCAATCCCTCTTTGTAGAGAGAAGCTCTTTGGCTACCCAAGCACATAAGCAAGCGGTCCTCACCACCATAGGCCTTAGCTAAGGTATGAGTCAACTCATTGACCTCCTTCTTGAGGTTCTCATTCTCAACCATTAGTGAGGTATCACAAGTGAAACCATCACTACTAGATGAGGTGGAAGTAGAAGTGCTGCATGAAGGATTAGTGGGAGCAACAATGATAGGCATAGATAATGATTCATCAATTATATCACACGTTAAGCCTATATTGCAAGTTTCAATATGCTTCTTTTTATTTTGCTCATCAAGCAAAGAGGAATGAGCCTTTTCAAGCTTTTTGTGAGCCTTGCCAAGCTTCTCATGGGCTTCCTCTAGCCTCTCATGAGATGCATTGAGCTCATCAAAGGCTTGCTTAAGGGCTTTTAGTTCCTTATGCAAGCTTTTGCATTCCCTTCTCTTGATGTCAAAGTGTTCTTTAGCATCATCTAGCATGTCAAATAGTTCATCCTTAGTAGGTTCATCATCATCACTATCACTTTCATTTTCATTTTCATTATCATGTTCCTCATCACTTTTATCATCACAAATTTGTACCTTAGTGGCCTTAGCCATGAAGCATGATGGAGTGTCGAAGAGAGAAGGCTTCTCATTGATTGCAATGCTTGCAAGTGCCTTCTTCTTGGTGGCCTTATCATCATCACTATCATCATCATCACTTGAGGAAGCATCACTATCCCAAGTGACCATATATGAACCACCCTTCTTCTTGAAGGTCATCTTGTCCTTCTTCTCTTTCTTTTCCTTCTTGTCCTTCTTCTTGTTCTTCCTGTTGTCATCATCATTGTCGCTATTGTATGGACATTGAGCAACAAGATGATCTTTGCTTCCACATTTGAAGCACATTCTTGACTCTTCCTTGTTCTTGGATGAAGATTTCTTTCTTCTAGCATGGTATCCTTTCTTCATCATGAATTTGCCAAATTTCTTGACAAAGAGAGCCATCTTCTAATCATCATCATCATCCCATGAACCATCATCTTCACTTGATGTTTCTTGCTTTGCCTTGCCCTTGGATGATGTGGCCTTGAATGCCACTCTTCTTCTTCTCATCCTTCTTCTCATCTTTCTTCTCCTTCTTTTATTTCTTCTCATCATCATCTCTATATGTATCATTGGTCATTATATCTCCCAACACTTGGTTTGGTGTCATGGTGTCCAAACAACTCCTCACTAGAATAGTGACCAATGTGCCAAATCTTGAAGGCAAACATCTCAAGAACTTGTGGCAGAAGTCCTTGTCCTTCACCTCTTCTCCAAGTGCTTTGAGATCATTGACAAGCACTTGAAGCCTATGGAACATCTCCGACACACTCTCATCCTCCTTCATCTTGAAGCTTGCAAACTTCTCTTTGAGAATGTATGTCTTCGCACCCTTCATGGCTTGAGTGCCCTCAAATGATTCTTTCAACTTCTTCCAAGCCTCATGAGCCATCTCAATATTCTTGATTTTCTCAAATGTTCTCTCATCAATTGCATCATGAATGGCACTTAGAGCAATGTCATTGTTTTGGAGAAGCACTTCTTCGACCGTGGTGGGATTCTCCAGATCACCAATCTCAATTTTGGTTTCTACCACCTTTCACACTTTTATATTTATTGACTTGATATGTGTGGTCATCTTTTATTTCCAATACGGATAATTTGTGCCATCAAATTGGGGTGGCTTCTTGATGTTGTTGATTTGAGCCATTTTTACACCAAAGGTTGTTAAGCCTCAAATCACGGTGACCTCAGCTCCGATACCACTTGAAAGGTTCTAATGGCTAGAGGGGGTGAATAGCCTATTAAAAAACTCTACAACAACACTTAACAAACCGGTTAGACAATTATGAGGCGAAGCAAGTGTTGCACTAGCCTACTAAAAATAGCAAGCCACCTACCACAATTCTAGTTTATATAGTTTCTATCCACACAATAGCTATGTCACTACACTAAGTTAGTGTGCTCTCAAAGGCTAACTAAAAAGCCACACTAACCAAACTAACAAGCTCACACAACTAGCTACACTAAAGAGCTTGACAACTAGTTTGCGGTAATGTAAAGAGAGTGAGCAATTTGTTTATACTGCCGTGTTGAGGAAGAAGCCAATCAATCACAAGAATGAATACCAATGAAGACCAATCATATCAGAATCAAATGATGAAAACAATTATTTTTTACCGAGGTTCACTTGCTTGCCGGCAAGCTACTCATTGTGGTGATTCACTCACTTGGAGGTTCACATGCCAAACCCTCAATAGGGTGCCGCACAACCAACATAAGATGAGGATCACACAAGCCACAAGCAATTCACTAGAGTACCTTTTGGCTCTCCACCGGGAAAAGCTCAAGAACCCCTCACAATCACCACGGTCGGAGCCGAAGACAATCACCACCCTCTGCTCGACGATACTCGCTGCTCCAAGCCATCTAGGTGGTGGCAACCACCAAGAGTAACAAGTGAATCCCGCAGCAAAACACAAACACCAAGTGCCTCTAGATGCAAACACTCTAGCAATGCACTTGGCTTCTCTCCCAATCTCACAAAGATGTTTAATCAATGATGGAGATGAGTGGGAGGGCTTTGGCTAAGCTCACAAGGTTGCTATGTCAATGCAAATGGCCAAGAGAGTGAGCTTGAGCTGGCCATGGGGCTTAAATAGAGAGCCCCCACAAATAAAGTCGTTGTACCCCTTCGCTGGGCACAACACAGGGTGACCGGACGCTCTGGTCATATCGACCGGACGCAGGAACCCAGCGTCCGGTCGAGCGATGCACACCACGTGTCCCCTCTCTTCAAATACTGAGCACCCGATCCCAGTAGTCAAGTGATGACTAGACGCGCTACTGTGAAGTGACCGGACGCTAGACCTCAGCACCCGGTCGTTTCCAATAAGTATCCATAAATGATTTTTCATGGCCGGACGCATCCGGTCATGCTCGACCGGACTCACCCAGCGTCCAGTCACTCAGCGTCTCCTCTGTGCACTGTCACATCAGCAGGATCGGACGTATCCCTCCAGCGTCCGGTCACTAAGTGACCCAGCGTTCAATCAGAGACCGATGCCAACGCCTTTGCTGCTTCTTCTGACTAGACGCGCCAGTCCTACCGAGACCAGCATCCAGTCACTTACAGTGACCTCCATCTTTTCTGTCTAGGGCACCGTTGGCACCGTTGGACTGTTCGCACTCTATGGGCGAACACTCCACCATTGAAGTTCCTAACCCTTGCTCAAATGTGCCAACCACCAAGTGTATCACCTTGTGCACATGTGTTAGCATATTTTTACAAACATTTTCAAGTGTGTTAGCACTCCACTAGATCCTAAATGCATATGCAATGAGTTAGAGCATCTAGTGGCACTTTGATAACCGCATTCCGATATGAGTTTCACCCCTCTTAATAGTACGGCTATCGAACCTAAATGTGATCACACTCTCTAAGTGTCTTGATCACCAAAACAAAATAGCTCCTACCATTTATATCTTTGCCTTGAGCCTTTTGTTTTCTCTTTGTTCTTTTCAAGTCCAAGTGCTTGATCATCACCATGGCATCACCATCATCATGATCTTCATAATTTCTTCATTACTTGGAGTAGTGCCACCTATCTCATAATCACTTTGATAAACTAGGTTAGCACTTAGGGTTTCATCAATTCACCAAAACCAAACTAGAGCTTTCACATTGGCACGTAGGAAGGAGACATGCATGCTTTCCTATTTGGGGTCGAGGTGAGCCCCAATCTTCACGGTCTTGGAGGGGTCGTCGTGGCCAAGACCGACCTCCTTGGTTTCCTTGGACTTGGCAGAGGCACGAGGAGGCTCTAGCGATGGGATCTCTAGGTCATCGGCGGGCACCATCTTGGTGTCAGTGACCACACTGGCCATCTGGATAGAGAGGTTAGTGGCTTCGGTGAGGGTGAGACTCTCTATCTCATAGGCATAGGCGATGGAGAGGTTGGCCCGTAGGGCTAGGACTACTGTAGGTGAAGGCATCTTCAGCACCAGATAAGTGTAGTGCGGTATGGCCATGAACATGGCCTGGGCTGGCCGACCAAGTATGGCATGGTAGGCGGTGTTGAAGTTGGCAACATAGAAGTTGATGTGTTCGATGTGGTAGTTGCTAGTCTTGTCGAACTGTACTTGTAGGGTGATCTCTCCAAGCAGTTTGGATGTCCTACCAGGTACCACACCCTAGAAGGACAAGTCGGAGGGTGTGCGATCTCCTATCCCGAGGCCCAGCTCCTTTAGGGCTTCAGCGAAGAGGAGGTTCAGAGCACTCCCGCCGTCGATGAGCACTTTTCTAAAAAGCACTTTCAGGATGGTTGCATCAAGGATGAGGGGGAAACACCCTGTGTAAGGCATGTCCACCCACTGATCGGCCCTGCTGAAGGTGATGGGGACCTCATACTAGGGGCAATAGACAGGGTTGGCGACAGCGTCTTCCGCAGTGATGGCGAGCACCTGGCGGGCGGTGAGCTTCTGATCTCTTTTGGTCTCAGTGAAGGTGAGGCCCCCGAAGATGGTGGTGACCACCTTGTTGTGATCCTAGAAGGCATTGTTGTTGCCCCCAGGTGGTCGGCGGCCTCCAGCTCCGTCGTTGTTGTCATCATCCAACTTTTTGGCCTAGAACTCCTTAGCCAAGCTGAGGCAGTCCTTCATCTTACGTTTGGCATTTTTGCAGAGAGGGCATAGGCCTTTGAGGATCTCCTTATACTACTCATCATAGTTGCGCTTGGCGCAGGGTTCATCAATAGTAGCGACGATGTGGTCTAATCGGCGGCGGCGATATTGACTAGACTTGGATCCTTCTGGCCGATCACGGCCACTGTCTCGATGGTGACTGTGTTCATCGTAGCAGCAGTCGTTGTGGCGCTAGTCATTGGGGCGATCATTGTTGCGGTGAGTTGGGCGATGAGTGCTCGTATCCTCATTGAAGCGCACTTCAGCTTCTTTGGCATCGGTGTACTATTTGGCGGTCGTAATGATCTCGCCAATCCCCGTTGGCAGCTTCTGTGATGTTAGGAATAGAATTCCTCATCTTGGAAAAGCATCTGATGTAGCTACGGAGGAGTTCGGATGGCTTCTGGTAGATGCGGTTTAGATCATGCTTGGTGCCCAGCCGAGTACACGTAGCCATGTAGTTATCGATAAAAACCTTCTTCAACTCTTCCTAGGATCTGATGGAGTCTGGGGCAAGGCTTGTGAACCAGTTCATCATAGTTGGCATAAGCATGATGGGAAGATAGTTTGCCATGACGATAGTATCTCCCCCGACAGCGCGCACAGCAGTGGCATAGGCTTGTAGCCATTGTCTGGGGTTCATCCATCCTTCGTAGGGCTTGACCCTAGTGATTTTAAAACCACGGGGCCACTGGAATGTCTAGAGTGCCCTTGTGAATGCCTTGGGCCTGTTGGGATCATCGTCGTCATGATTTGTAGCATTGAGTGGCTGGAGGGCTGAGTCCAGATTACCAAACTATTGCTCGTACTCTTGATAGTAGCGTACTTCTTCTTCATGGTGACAGAAATGGCACTCATCAATACATCATCGCGCGTCTCAGAGATTGTTGAGGTGCACTCGGACGTCGTGGTTGACCTCCTGGTCATGTTGGTGAGGGTGTTCGATGCGGTTGCCCCTAGCTCCCCCTAGAGGGGTTGTCTGTTGTCACGGTGTTGGTTGGTGAAATGACTTGGCACGGCTGATCGGCAAATCGAGCTTGTGGAGTATGAAGGTCTCTGATCCTGACAGATGTTGTTGACTTGGCAGTGCACTGCTTTAAGCATGGCGGTGACCCTGGTGACCTCCGGTGTCTATGGGGGCTAGGCGAGCTCGTTGGTAGCCATGGCCAAGTTGGCACTTGGGTTCTTGTAGATGTCATGGCTGTCAACATGGACAAATTCATCATTGAGGTTGCGTTGGAGTTGGCGTGGCCTTCCTTGCGAATCGAGATGAGCTTCAGCTAGCACAAGGGTAGCCTCGTTTGCTCGACGCTGAGCATGGTTGATGTTCCTGTTGACACGGGCAATGCAGTCCTCCTCGGTTTCCCCTTCCCGTGGGGGGCTATTGATGCTAACATTGAAGATTGCACCTCCATAGAAGGGAGGGATGGGAGGTTGCTCGATGGTGGTTTCGGCGATAGTCTTCGTAGAGCCCTAGGACTCGGAGTTCGAATTCTCCTCTAGGATGGTTTGGAGGGATGCTCCAGAGCGTCGGCCGATGTGTAGCATTTTGACAGCCAGCGAGAGCTGGTCGGCGAATTTGCCCCATAGGGCCTCTTGATAAGTGGCAGTGACATTGGTGAGCCCAAAGGGTAGGGCCATAACCCTTGGAGTTTCCTCTGATAGATCTGAACTGAAGGGTGGTTGGTGCTGAACCAGAGTGGTCATAGCCGATTTCACGATGGAGAGGCAATCGGCAAGCTTCTGGCCAACCTGATCGATGGATGTGATCAGATCATTGTTGTTGATTTGCCTCCTTTGGTAGCAGGGGAGCAGGCTGCGAATTGTTGATGGAGACGACCTCAGAGGTGGTTCCAAGATTGGATCTGCAGTTGTAGGTGTTGGGGTGATCGACGCAGTATTGGTCTACACCGGCTCAATGAGCTCTCCGACTCTATCAGTGTTGATGATCCATGAGATCGATCTGAGACACCGGCATAGAGTATCATCGGCAGTCCTCTGAGGGGTATCCCATGAAGGTAGATTGATCGACAGAGATGCGTGTAATCAAGAACAAGAAGGCAATAGAGACACATGAGTTAGACAGGTTCAGGCTGTCAGTATGACGTAATACCCTACTCCTGTGGTCTATTGGATTGTATTGGCTATCGTATGATATTGCGTGAGTTTGGAGGGGTCCCTGCCCGCCTTATATAGTCCGGGGGATAGGGTTACAAGTCAGTTAGATCTAGGAGATAACCGCAAACCAATAATAGATTACAGGAATCATGGGATCATATGTATCCTAACAGATCTCATAGTATCTTCAGGATATCTTCCCGGTGTCTCGTAGGACGCGTCAAGCAGCATCGAGCCCCGCAAGGCTTCGTCTTGTGGGCTGGACCGCCCCTAGGGGTGCAGCCCATGTGGTCTATCGTGGGTATCCAGGGTCATACCGCCCACACCTAGCCACCAAAACACAAGGTTGCTCGCATTGAAATGCCTTCTTCTAAAGTAAGACATCTGTTGCAATGAACAAATTCCTAATATGAACAAAACTAATACCGAACCCAAAACCAATTGGAACCAAATGCAAACAGGGGGCTGACTAAATCCATCTAACCTTCATGGGGCGTTGTCCATGATGACAATGCAAGGTGCTCAAGGTAGGGCAAGTACAGGCGATGGGTCAAAATGAAGATGAAGCAACGGGTAGGGAGAATGAAGATGAAGCAATGGGTGGGGAGAATGAAGATGAAGCAACAACTAGTGGGGAGAACTAATGGTTTCGTATTAGGGTTTTTTAGTTGGTCAAACTGCCACCAAGGCGTCAATAGGACCCGAGGGAAGTTGGGAACAGGCCTAGCGCTTCTAGGTTTCTTGCAAAACGAACGGTCTAGATTGATCGACAGCGAGAACGAACGGCATGGGATAAGCTAAACAGTGTCCGTGTTAAGCCGACCATTGCCTCGCTAATCCAACGCTATAATACGGTGATGGTCAGTGGTTAAACTACTTTTAGATTCTCCTAGTAACAAATGCAACCGTACATGATAGTTTTTTCCCTTTTCATTCACAAAAATATACAAAAAAACAAAAAACATTTGTCAAGAGATCAAATTCAAGCACTGCCATTTTGGAAAGAACTTGTTTTGCATTTCATATAAAAAGGTGCATTGAAGAGATCAAATCTACGCGAATAGAATTTTTTTCATTGATTCATTATGTATATGGAACATATAGATACAATTTGGATGAGTACATGATTGTACTCGTTCGGAAGCATAATAAATAACCTAAACTATTAACACTACTTATACTAACTATAAACTACTTAATCTAAACATATGATGCTAACCTCGCTCGCTTGGGACGAGGTGAGGTGAAGTCGGAGTCAGAGTCAGAGTCAGAGTCGTTGGAGTTGGAGTCATCGGAATCATCGTCGTCTTTGGCGTCGTTGTTGGCCTCGGCCTCATCCTTGTCTTCCTTGTCCTACTCCTCCGGGTCCTCCTTCTCAGAGCTCCACGAAGGACTATAGTTAGAAGGCCTCCAGTCATCGGAGGAGACATCCTCCATAGAGGACTGGTGGGCTAGCAAGTCGTCCTCGCTGGACGATAGGCTGCTTGGAAACTTGATGGGGTCGTCCGACATTTTCTTTGTAGATTGGAAGAGAAGGGGATGATAGATGAAGAAGAGGGGTGGTTTTAGAGGGCACCGGGCTTGAAGTATATGTAGTGCAGTGGGTACGACTCTTAGGCTTCAGGCGGCAAAAGTAAAGGTGATTTGACAGCCTTGGAAGTTGAGGCAATTCAACACTCACACTGAATTTACTGTCGCTTGACCAAACGCTAGTTTAGAGCCGGCAGACAAAATACGTATCCCAGCAACCCAGTTTTTCATGCGACGGAGCAAATGCAACCCTAATACCACTGCTACATCTAACATTAACCTGTCAGTGGTAGAAGTTTGAACTACCGATTTCATTCCCAGGAGGTCTCGCCATCATTCCATCCGATGGTGGAAGCATCACATGGTCGCTTCTATCACTATAGTAGTGAAAGTGGCGACTACTACTCTAACATCAATCAGGGTTATCTGTCTTTATCAGGGCCCTTTGCTAGAGTATTCATCACAAGGATGAACGACGAACCCATAAGTAAATAATGAACAAGACTAACTTAAAGTAGAACTCACCACCGAAGATAAACATGAACCTATACTCCAAGTAGTATTTGGTTCATAGAGGTGCAAGTGGAGAGCAGTCGATGATTCCCGGTATTCCTTTCGCTAAGTGTACAAGGGTCCCCAAGTACAGAAGAGGAGGTAGCCACCAACTCTGGTACTTCTCCTCTCTTACTCACTCCCTACACTAGAACTAGCTAAAGAGCGAAGATAGGAATGGAGCTCTTCTCTTCTTGTCACATTATGTCTCTCTTGTGTTTGATGATGTTATGAGGAGGGGAGAGGCCTCCTTTTATAGGTGGAGAGGAGGGGGGTTCCTTGGAAGTTTCCCTATTCCCTTATGGAAGGGGCAAACCACCATCTTACGCACTAATGTTACCGCCATCCCCACCTGAACCGGCCATAGGAAGGCGGTAAGAGGTAGCCTAGCAAAAATGGGGCGATTTGGGCCTGGTAGCGGTGTGGCCACACTAGTGAGCCCAAATTGGACCATCTTTGGAGGGTCGACTCCTTTGGACCTCTTGAATGGGTCTATGTGGCTGCTCTGCGAAGATGAGGTAATTTGATTTGGGTTTACCCTTGTTCTCCTCTCGTTTGGGCCCTATTTTGCCTGGTTGTGGGCCTCTCTCCTTTGGGCTTATGTAGAATGGTATTTGTGCTTTGTTCTCTTGTATATTTTTAGCCCTTTTATGTGTATTTCTACAAATGAATAAACACCAAAAATCATGGAATTCATTAGATATAAACCCTATTGCTAAGTTTGGTGTTCATTTGAGTGGATTTTATGCGAGTGTTGGCTATTGGAAAAAGCAGGTAAGGACCACCAACAAACTCCCCCACACTTAGCCCTTTTCTCATCCTCGAGCAAAGCTTAGAGATAGAAGTAATCATGAGCATAACATCCTAAGATATATGGCTTACATAAAAGTTATTCCAACACATTCTTTACACAAGTGGGATTTATGGTGTTAGCTAACATGTTTCCTTGGGTTGTTGAAAAGCTGAACAGTTCTCGAAACAAAGTCATCTTCCCAATTTCACATCTTAGCAACTTGGAGTTTTGAAAGTTTTTCTCAAGCAAAAGCATAGTTCACTTTATACTCCTCAAAAGACACTCTCAAATCACTCTATGGTGTATAACTTCTCACCAATGCATAGCAAAGTTTTGCCTTCTTTTGTTTTCTCCTACTTTTAAAAAGGTTTATGTGGAATTTTAGGTAGGGATAAACAAGATAGCATACTTGTGTTGCATATGTTGTAAAGTCAAATCGAGGATCCAAGGAGAGAAGTGCCATACTCTTAGATCAAGATGTGCATGTGTGTGGATAATGGTAACTAATATTATACTCCTTTACATGAATGATCCCTCTCTTTTTTTGTTTTTTTTTTGTTTTGAGAACATGGCTATTTCTCTCTTTTTTCAATACATGAGCCTTCATGTGCTTAGCATTTTTTTGTACTTGGACCTTCATGTGTCCATATTTTTTAAAGCTTTTTGCATAGCCCATGTCTCTTCTTCTAAACCACATATTTAGAGAGAGATCACTATCTTTGAAAACATGGAGTATTTACCTAACAAACAGTTTTTGTCTACTCCCAGTGTAGGAGTAGAGTTTTTGATGGATGGAATCATGTTTTTGCGTAATCCTAGTGTAGGAGTAGCATGTGTATGTGGAGTGTACGTGATCTTGATCTTGGGAGCATGATAAATCTCTCAACTAGGGTCAACAAGACTTGACCAAACTTAACACAATAACAAGCAGCATATGTGGAAGGTTTGAAACTTGCAAGATGTCATATTTGGCTTTGGTAGGAATTGCTCACCAATTGAGGAGTATGTGATACTATGGTTTTATAACATTTTTATCAAAATAAATTCTCCAAGTACTTTGAATAGAAATGGTAGGATTTCTAAGTCAGAACTATATCACACCTTACAACAACTTAGTCAACATGATTGTACTATTAGAATATTTTCCCACAAGCATAAGTGTATGTATATGGAATAAACTTTATGCAGCTTCTATCTTAAAAATGTTATGAACATGTCACTTTTCAAAATTTTAGATGATGTGGATTGTAAAAATTGCATAGGGCATTTGTTGGTTTATTTTAATTTTAGTGATTAAGATTATGTTTGTTTAAACTCAAAAGCTTTGTAGAGAGTTGAGGGCAATGTTGCACAAACCAACGTTGAAGAGGAAGAAGGAGTTGAGGGGATCAGAGGTGGTTTGGCTCAACCGAGGCTCAGCCAATCCTCTCTAAAACTTTATGTCCTATTCTTCTTGCATGATGGATTGTCCGATGGTTGTGGAACGTGTTGGTGGAAGATCTCGAATGTGTGTTAGATGCGCTTGAGAGATCTCCCCCAAACTTATTCTTGTACCTATTTTTATTTAATAATGAAAAACAAAGAAAGAAACAAAGAAGGGCTCTACCGGCCTGAACACCAGAAAGCCTAAATTTTATTCATTATTATTATTATTTTATTATCTATTTATCCATTTTTTTCAATTTTAAAGTGCTCACCCAACTTTTTATTCAATAACTTAAGCAAGGCCAAAGTTAAAGATGCAGTGTAAATCTAGCCTTGATTTATCTCCATAATAAAAATTACTTTTATTGTTTATTAAAATAATAACTTAAGTTCATTAATCAAAATTCAGCACCATGTTAAACTTTTATTAAAGAAGATTATTTTAACCTAAGCACCTTGCTTAATTTAAAAAGCCTATGGATGTATCGTACGATTGCATCCAAACTAGAGCATAAATCATAAACAAGGAAAGCATGAACTTACATGATCAAGATATATCCATATGGAGACAAACATGAGTAAAAAGTGTTGGTGAACTTTTGATTTCCTTTGCATACCTAATTATACTTATCGACAGCATATGTGGATGAAGCTTTGAAGTTGCTACTATGGATGCAAGATCGTGTATGGGTGCCAACTCAAGCTAGCATCAAGGCTAGGCCACACACACAATTAGTGTGTATGGACCATGTGCCTTGGTGGTAGTAGCAAAGGCTTAGAGGAGAGCCCTTCTTGCTTGTGAAAGCAATGCTGGGTGGAGTCAGGCAGCACATTGGTGTTGGCCATCCTATGCCTTCTCTCTCCTTTTCTCTCTTTTTGTTTTCCTTATATATATATATTTCAGCTTTTTCTCCTCTTTTTTTGTCATATATTTTTTCTTTCTTTTCAGCTTTCTCTCTTTTTTCAGCAAGACAGAGCTAACATCATTATTTTTTTCTTTTAACTAAGATAGCCTTTAGTGTGTATGGAACTTGTAGTGAGGCTCTCACCATTCTCCCCCATACTTGGACTTTTGTGTAAAAGTCGAGTGTGCAATGTCGGGATCTCCTTTTGAGTCTGTTCCATCACCAACGATTATCAAGGTGTATGGTCGATGCAACTCCTATGTTCTCTAGCATTGTATATCCCTTGATCTTCTTGATCTTTAGCCTAAAATGGTTAGCAACCAAGAATACCCGAAGGTGTATACTAACTTGATAACATATTCTTGCTTTTATTTAATAAGAAAGTGTTTTTTATTATTATTATTTTATGATAATCTGGGGTCTCTGAATGGGAGTTATGGGTTCGGACTCGGCCGAAGAGACTCCTCATGGCTTGATTTGGGCTTTACTTGGAGGGGTTTGATGGAAAGAGGGTTCTCTAGGATGTGATCTAGAAGCACTTCTCCTTCTGTTGTGGTTTTGCGGTTAAAAGATCCTCCGGCAGCGATATCAAGCTATAGGGATAGATTCCTTGCTAAGACCAAACCAAAAGTGTTGTAACAACACATGGTCTAGTATAGACAAGTCTGGGCCAAAGTGTGCTAAGATTGAAAATCCATCCTAGGCTACACCTATGATTTCCTTCTAATGCTAGTGGAAGCTGAGAATGCTCAAACTCCCAAAGATGATGGTAAGAGTTTTTGTAAACATAACCTGAGAAGGTTTGTTTCCAAACCATGACTATAAATCCAAAACTAAGTTCAAAGGTAGAAGCTATGATTGGCTTCGATGGTGGTGGCTCTAAGAACTCATCCTTAGGAACAGAAAGATTTTGAGTTGAAGGGCTTCATGGTGACAAAAAAGGAAAAGGAATATTTTTTTCTTTTTGAAAAGAAAGGTTAAACACAAGGATACATGGGTGAACTAGGTTCGGAGATACTACAACAACCTTTCCCTGGCAACGGCGCCAAAAATGCTTGTTGGTATTTCTGAACGTTTATAGAAAGAATCTGCAAGCGCACGGAATTACCGTTGTAGCATTTCACCATAAGTATTCAGGGTATCATATTTCTATGAGGAACAGAGGTGTAAGAGTCTCTTAAGCTACTTCACCTAATGATAACAAGAAGAAAGATAGGTCGGGTAGCGAGGTTTTCTAAGGATAGAGATTCTAAGTTAAGATAGCTTTGCCACTATAGACTTACTTTGGATCCTAGCTTATACTTGGTCTGCCAAGTACCTTTGGCTTATAGCTCTATGCCGAACCTGAACGTGGGGGATTACAAGGGATGGACAGGGCTGTCACCACCTACCGCCTACCCCTCAACCATGGGGAACGAGTCAAACGAAGGTAGCCTCTAGCCTAGACACCACGTCTACGCTATCGACTACTACTCTAGCATCGATCAGGGTTATCCATCTTTATTAGGGCCGTTTACTAGAGTATTCATCACAAGGACGAATGATGAAGCCGCAAGTAAATAATGAACAAGACTAACTTAAAGTAGAACTCACCATCGAATATAAACATGAACCTTATACTCCAAGTAGTATTCGGTTCGTAGAGGTGCAAGTGGAGAGGAGACGATGATTCCTGACATTCCTTTTGCTAAGTGTACAAGGGGCCCTGAGTATATAAAAGGAGGTTGCCGACAATTCTGGTACTTCTCCACTCTTACTCAATCGCTCCCTACACTAGAACTAGCTAAAGAGTTAAGATAGGAATGGAGCTCCTCTTCTTGTCACATTGTGTCTCTCTTGTGTTTTATGACGTTATGAGGAGGGAGAGGCTTCCTTTTATAGGTGAAGAGAAGGGGGTTCCTTGTAAGTTTCTCTATTCCCTTATGGAAGGAGCAAACCACTATCTTACGCATTGGTGTTACTGCCATCCCCACATGAACCGACCATGGGAAGACGGTAAGAGGTAGCCTACCAAAAATGGTGCGATTTGGGCCTGGTAGCGGTGCGGTCGCACCATTGGTACAGCCGCACCACAAGTGAACCTAAATTGGCCCATCTTCGGTGGGTTGACTCCTTTGGACCTCTTGAGTGGGCCTATGTGCGTGCTCTATGAAAATGAGGTAATTTGATTTGGGTTTACCCTTGTTCTCCTCTCGTTTGGGCCTTGTTTTGACTAGTTGTGGGCCTCTCCTTTGGGCTTGTGTAGAATGGTATTTGTGCTTTGTTCTCTTGCATATTTTTAGCCCATTTATGTATATTTCCACAAATACCGTCCTACAAATGAATAAACACCAAAACTCGTGGAATTCGTTAGATATAAACACTATCACTAAGTTTGGTATTCATTTGAGTGGATTTTATGAGAGTGTTGATGGTTGGAAAAAGGAGTTAAGGACTGCTAACAAGTGTCCGGTCCATGGATAGACGTCACGCGTCCCTCTTTCAAACCTCGCTCGTTCATCTCCATTGGTCACTAGTTGATCACTTGTGTAGTGAAGTGATGACCAGACGCGTTGCTCCAAACGACCTCACTTAGCGCCACTCAGGGTCCGGTCGAGTACAGAAGCATGTAGAGATGGTTTTCATCGATCGAACGCGTCCTATCACGCACGACCGGATGCACTGATGCGTCTAATCTTCACTAGCCTCGTGCAATAGGCTACGTTAGCGTACGTTAGCAATGACCTGATGTAGCCCGTGCGCATCTGATCCTCGACACTTCTAGAGTCCTATCGTGAAGTCGTGCTGCACTCTCTCTGGACCAAGTGATCGGACGTTGGCACTATGTCCGATCCCTACGTCTATTTGTGCCACTGAGGTAGACCGAGACCTTGGGTTTGCCATCAGATGTGCCTAGTTAGGCCGAGACCAGCGTCCGGTCAGGCACCCTCACCTCCTTTCCTTTTTCTATCTCCTCAAACACTCACCCTTGCTTCCAAGTTGCTAACCACAAAGTGTAGGACTTGTGTGCTCGTGTGTTAGCATTTTTCAAAGCATTTTTAAGGGTCACTTGTTAGCACACTAGGTCCCTAATGCATATGCAAGAGTCATGTCTCCTAGTAGCACTCGATAATAGCTTAGCCAAAGATTTCCTCTCTTTATAGTATGGCTATCGATCCTAAACACACTCACACCCTCTATGGTGTGTTGAGTGCCAAAACAAAAACCTATTTGATACCTTTGCCTTGATCACCTTGGTTTTTGTTTTTCTCATTCTTCTTTTCCATGTTGTAGCACTTGATCTTCAAGTTTGGCCACCACCATCTCCACGACCAACATCTAGCTCTACCACTTGGTGTGTACAACCCTATCTCAATCACAACACTTAATGAAAAGGGTTAGTACACTATGTTTTATCAATTATCCAAAACCAAACTAGAGCTTTCAGTGCGGGGCTGATGGTCGACGACGAGTCTACTCCCCCCTCTAGGGCAACAGTTGCTCCAACTCCACCTGCATCTAGGGCCTCCCTCCCGACCATGCCTGCCACTGCTCTGGCATCGGAGTAGTCTTTGGCCACGACTGGCGAACACAAAGTCACAAGAAGAAGGCTCCAGGCTACGTTCACCATAGCCTCGCTGTAGCTTGATGAAAGACCCAACCATATGGGCAGATTCATGAAGCCCACTGGTTTCATGATCGTGAACCCAACAGAGGCTCCCTGCAATAAGAGTCCCTAAAGATGAAGAAACCAAGCAACCTGGGCATCACAGTTTACAGAGGGGGGACGATGAGTCTTGTCACACCCCTCCCTGGAAGCAGGATTGCAATTGGGGTCGCCGTGCCTAACATCATTGGGCTAGAAGCTAATGAGGCGACCCAGGCCACGATGATGGCATCGACCTCCGCCACGCAGCGGCCATCAATAGTACCTAATTCCTTAGCCTCCATTGGCTTCAAGCAAGGCCCATCGCCTGCAAAAGACTTCTTGCCTACGACCTTTATGCAACTGAATGCCATCGATCTGGTCGAGGATGGGCCGGTCAGGACCAAGGATGAAAGCCCTTGACCACCATCACCAGCGGCATAAGGGCGCTTTGGACCTAGCTCCTGCAACGGTGACAAAGATGGACACTTCTGTGCGGATCTGTCCTCATCCGTGGCATGTGCCACATGACCACTGCTGCCTGACCTGACCTCATCATTGGACCTCTGGGATTCGTCAAGGGCATGTCTGAGGATCTCCAAGTCCTCATCGTCATTGTCCTTAGAGTCCCCACCTCCATTAGCATCATCCGCATCCAACTCTAGAGAATGCCATGATGGCACATTTGATCGTGACAATGATCCCCATGCCAACCAGCCTAGCCATCCATTCTATGACTGTATCGTCTTCGATCTCCTCAGCAACCACATAGGATGGGTCACCAACTCTGGTATAATCACACAGTAGGTGAGGCCACAACTTCAATGGATGAACTCGCCACTCGACCATGGTCCGAAGGACCGCAACCCCATTCAGGTTGACTGACACCTAGCCCTTGAGTACCTCTAGGATCTCCGCCACCCTTATCAATCGCTTCCTATCGCACCCCCAACCCTAGGAAATCGACCTCACTAGGGGAGCGACAGAAAAATGGGGCAAGGTGGTTGAGGCATCATCAAGGATGTAGAACCAATCATTGTGCCAGCTGGAGTTTGAACTCCTCAATGGCAGACACAGATAGAGGTGGGACACCCTAGGATGCATCTAGATGTTCATCCCACCCACGAGGGCAAAGCTCCACCACTAGAGCCATGCACCCGTCGACTCTTGACCTCAAAAAGCCTCCAGAAGAGGTCCTTATTGGGTTCTATCCCAAGGAAGGCCTCATAGACAACCATGAAACCTACCAGTTATAGCAAACCATTAGGAAGAATATGTTGTAGTTGGACGCCATGCTCCTAAAGAAATCCCCAAAAGAAATCCGATGTCAGGATCCCAAACCCGCGCTCATGGAAATCAGTGAAGGACACCGTTTCCCTAGGTCACGGGTTGGGAAGCGACTCACCGGTGGTGGCCTCCACCTGGCGACCTCCTTCACCAGGAGAAGGACTTCATCGATGAGCTATAGCAGCCTCACCTCCGTTATCATCAAAGGTACCCATTCACTCATCCTCTGATGTAGGCGAGGCGTGAACGCATGGGTGAGGATAGAAGGAGCGATGGAGGGTGACGGCGCTGAGCAAACCATAGGCAGTGAGGCACCTCCTAGGTAAATCTCTCGAGTTCGATTCCCTTCTGTCCCTCTCTCAATTGCAGTATACAGTAATGGAAAGCGAGAACAAGGTAAGGGGACTCGAGCCAAGGGGGTTGTATATGTGGCAGTGGCTAGGGATGCGAACCGCACCCACACAAAAGTCCGCTCTAGGATGAGCCCCATGGACCCTTGGCAAGCGAGCCACCACGTCGCAGCACCCGCATGGCGCAGCGCATTACATGTTCACACGCGGGCAGGCGCCATTAAGTCGTGAATCGACCAAGGAGGCAACGAGCCCCTAAGACCACACACATAGAGGCCTGCCATGCCTATGACCCCACGTCATACCTAGGAAACCTTTTCTTGGGCCAGCCCTTAGATGGGCTCGAGGCCACCAAAGAGGTAGGGGCAGGATAAGATGGGCCTGGCAGCTCTTATCGGTGGTACGGAACTTGATGACTATCTTCTCCTATGTTCGAGTAGTTCGCTTCAAAGTCACTCGGGTGGACCCCCTCTAGGGGGAGGCATCTTGCCCTCTAGCCACTGCGGAGGCGGTTGGAGACCAACAGGCTTGACGGCCAATGATTTATGGGACGTCTCACAACGAGGCACAACTGAACTCCATGTCGATTGGGGAGGACATCAGGTCCCACTCAAATTACCCATTGACCTTGATGAGGCGCACCACTTCAACCACGTGGTTATGGTGGACGAGCCTCTCCCTGCATGGGGTGAAACCAAATGTACCAAAAACTAGGCATCATGATCCCTTGGGTCAAAAAGGACGTCAGGAAGAAAGGAGATGGGCCCACACGGCCCCACCAAGGGTCGTGGCTAGACTACAACCTGCTCCTCCTCATATCTCGGGTCACTGACCCATAGCTGTCCCATAAATCTCGTGAACCAATGGAGGCCAGTGGCCTCATTATGAGAGACTAGCAGAATCAATGGCTAAAAACCTCACGGAGGCACCCGTGCAAGGAAGTCACGCCTCGGTCATACACGACAAAGGATGCTATAAGCCCAAGCGGCAATCCATGGGTGATGAGGGCATCCTAGACCATGCTACCACTAGGAAAAGCGGTCGAGACCCAGTCACTACCTAGAAACCTCAAAATAAGCTAGGGGAAAGATCACGGGGAAAGTGCTCAAGCAAGAGCTAACTTACCCATGATGTGAAAAGAAGAGTAAGCAACTCGCTCTAGATCGTAACCCTAGACCAGCAAGCCCGAGCTTGACCACAGAGCTCAGGGGCTCAAAGTAACCTTAGAGCAAATACGCATGGAAAAGAGGCTTCTCTTTTTTTTAATCTTAGAGGCAAGTGCGGCCAAGCCGCATATAAACATCAAATCTAGAACCACCACAAGGTGGCATCTCTGGTAAGCTTTGGAGTCCCCATTGTTGCCATGAAAGGACAAGATGGAAAAGAACACCACGTCAGCCTTCTCAAAGCAACATGATTCCCAGGGAAGAAGAGCAGAGGGAGGAGCGCGAAGGTCGCGCCAGCTTAAGTACGCCTGAACGAGCACCCATGGGCTTTCACAAGCACCATTGGGGCATGGGTAGAGAGCCTTGGGGTCAGGAGAAAACCATCTTGCCCAAGATGGGCTTGCCTGATCCCCATAGAGCCCGTGCACCATGGGCATATCCTCCCCTGCTCGCAAAACTTCTAGCACCAGTTGTTGGAGGGAGCGCCTCCGGTTTTTGGCCAGCAAAACCAACCCTCAACGGGTCACATGCTTAAGAACCTCACGGTTCTCTTCAAATCTCTCTCTTCTCCCCTCTTAGACTTAGCCTCTCAAACAAAGACTAAAAGCCATACATAGACATGGTTGCAAATGGTTCGAACGGTAGGAAGGTCCTTATTTATAGGCCTAAAGGCAGACTTTGTAGCCTGAGACCCCAGTGCTGCATGGCGAACCTCGGGAGGTCACAACCAATGTTAGATGCTTGCGTGAGATCGGTAAAATCAAGACCTTCCTAAAGGCGGAGCTGGTATAGTGTCAACGAGACCACTTGGCTTCGCCTGGGTCACGAACCCCGATACACAGCACACTGACATAGCCAGGCTCAACAGTCACGTACCTCACCGTCAGAACGTCCTAGCGGGACAGGACGTAACGGCCACCTACCGCATTGAACGCACTAGCCCACAAAGGGTCGAGTGACAAAGCTTGGACAAGCCATGACTATGAACCCCACACTCAACACGCGTTCATATCAGCGCTTTCACGATCACTTCATGATCGCAAAAATGCTTGGGGGCTACTATCAGGGTTATGATACCCCGGGTATCTCAAGACACCGATTAGTTAGCTACTTGGACGACCCAATGTATGCCAGCTAGTATAAGCCCAAATGATCGAGGCCCAGCTAAAGCTGTGCGGACCTAGGCCAAGCACCAAGGTAGGGGTCTGCCACGACCCCTTCTCTCTGCCTTAGCTGCACACTACACAACAACTCATGACCTCCCATTGTCCTGACCCCTAGGAGGAATGGAAGAGATCGAGTCCCACCAAGCACGCCTACTTTGACAAGAGTAGGCACGCCACACTAACCCGTAAGGACCAAGGGGATAGTAGTCACCTCAGTCCGGTCAAATGCTGCCACGCAGCGAATACAAGACAACACTGTCGGGCTATGACCGCTGGTACAGCGGCCCACCATCTAAATATGGCCTCACAAGATAGACATACGACCCCACCCACTATGGGATGGGGAGCCATGATGATGACCTTGACTTTTGAGGCCAACTGAGCTAGCGAAGGCCATGACCCTAGAGCGCGAGATCGTGGCCACCAGCACAGTGAGCAACAAGATGACCAATGGCCCATGGACAGCTACCAACTCTTGTACGACGCCCTCGGGGGATCAGGACTTGATGACGAAGGCCACACCGAGACCATGTCGCGCAGGACGGCTAGTGAAACACCACCATGCCCATAGTGTCGCCTCAACTAGCATTGTAGCACCACACCACACCATGCTATGACATGGGCACAAGACCATGATGACAGCCATGCCGAGACGTGCACCCCAAGACGGCGTTCCTTGCAAGCCAAGTTAGCTAGACCCCCTCTCTCAGGCTCACGACCCCTCGGTCGGGAGAACTTTCTTCTTTGTACGTGACCTGGCCCTGGGCTTTATATAAGGGTAGCCAGGGCACCCTTCCTAGAACATCTTCACACTCTCTAGACTCTCGAAGCTTTCATTCAGGTAGTCTGTCTCCTAGCTCTAGCTCTCCTACCTCTTCCACAATTCTTGCACCCGCGATTGTAAGAACTTCAGAGCATTTAAGCGAGGAACATGCAGTCGATCATCTCTGAGACTGGAAGTAGGGCTCCGGCCTAAACTAGTATAACTCCTCGTGTCTTTTGGATGCTACCATCGTCTTCCTAAAGCGGCGCGGCATTCGTATAAATTTACTAATCGGTCTACAAAACACCGGCAATCCCTTTGATAGTGAATACTATGGGCGGCATCTTGATTAGAGAGGATATCTTGCTTGCATCATGTTTTGGTAGAAAAGGTAGAGAAATATGATATTAACGCAGGAACAGGACGAAAGCAAGAAAGTAGCTTTGCTAGTCCTGTAGAGAGTCTATCTGTAGGTGCTTCAGATTGTAAAGCAAGACTCTGTTAAACCAACATTAAATGGTGATTATAATGTAAAGTTTAGATTTTGTATCCATCTTGTATTTGATGATTGACTTATTGAGCATTATGTGCTTTGGACATGAAGGAACAAAACCGTTGACACTCAAATTGGGCTAGGGCTAATTTTAAGAGACCCATGATTAGCTTTAGCCCGATCTAAGGAAAACTATATAAAGCGATAAAATAATAATACCACATTGGTTTTTCCAACGAGATAAGACCACTGAAAACCCTAGTTTAGCTTTGGCTAATTGATGAAACCTAAGTGTACTAACCTTTGTCATTAGTGATGTACATGAGCTATGTTGGTACACACCAAATGGTGGAGCAAGATGGTGATCATGGTGATGGTGGTGATCAAATTGAAGATGAAGTGCTCCCTATTTGGAAAAGAAGAAAGAGAAAAACAAAAAGGGCTTAAGGCAAAGGTATATCCTATAGGAACATTTTGTTATGCCACTCAAGACACCATAGAGGATGTGAGTGGATTTAGGATAGATAGTCGTACTATGAAGAGGAGAAAATCTTGGTTAAAATAGTTATCAAGTGCCACTAGGTGAATTCATACTTGTATATGCATTAGGACTTAGTATGCTAACTTTTAACCTTTAAAAATACATTGAAAATATGCTAACACATGTACACAATAATGATATACTTGTGTTTAGCATTGAGCAAGGGTGAAGAGATAACTTAAAAAAGACAAGAATTGATTGACTAGACTCTAGGTTTGGGTGGACCGGACCTCTGGTACCTAACCCTAGGGCATACTGACTGTCTATAGTCAGAGCGGACCCGGGTGCGCACGGGGTTCGAACCCTAGCTGCAGCGTCCGGTTGATCATTGGCAAGGCGCTGGTGGACGCATGAAAGTCTATGGTGAACCAGACGCAGGGAACTGGTCCAGTCAGGGTGCTCCAGACTTGGTCCTGAGGCTCCTGGACCTCTCTGTTCGGTTTTCATCGTGACCGGACTTGCCTATGCCACTATTTCAATGTTCGGTTCCGGCCACGTGGCACATGGGCAAGAGAGCTGGAGCGGACCGGGACTCTACTCTCGTCAGGTCGCATGGACCGGAACGGGTCCGGTCACTTTGGAGCTCTTTTGTTCGTCTCTAGAGTGCTCCGGACTCGCGGGTGCTAGAGGGTCCAGACCCTGTCTTGAGCATCCGGTCCGAAGTGCGTGGCTCGGTGATGTTGGCAGCAATGGTCAAATTTAAATCAATTGCAGGCACGGCGCACTGTGATTGGCTCGGGGTTGGATGGGACCCGCGGTGATGGTCCAGACCAGACGCTGGTCACTGGATCCCGTTGGCCCTGCGTGAGCCTAACAGCTCTTTGAGCCTCAGGGGCTCTATAAATAATTTGTGGTCCGCTCTAGTTCACTTTCTTACACATTTTTATCAGTGATACATTCTTATGAGCTAAGCCAAACATCTCTCACTTATCTCCATCATTGATTCATCATCTTTGTGAGATTAGGAGTGATCCAAAGTGCATTTGCTTGAATGATTACATCTAGTGGCACTTGGGGATCGTTCTAGCTACGGTTTCCTTGTTACTCTTGGTGTTTGCTGACACCTAGACGGCTTGGAGCAGCTTTTGGTGATTGGCATGAGTTGGTGATTGTTCGTGGCCATCCCGATCATGATTGTGAGGAGTTCTTGACCTTTTTCCCACGGAGAGCCAAAAGGTCCTCTAGTAAATTGCTCGTGTCATTGAGTACCCTTATTTGTGCTAGGTTCTTTGTGGCGCCCTTGTGTAGGGCTAGGCTTGTGATGCCTATTAGCTCGCGAACCACCAAACGGTTGACACAACGTGGACTAGCGTGCCAGCAAGCACGTGAATCTCGGTAGAAAAATCTTGGTGTCTCTCTTGGTATTCTTGTGCATTATTGTCTCTTGCCACAATCGGTATACTACTCTTCACTTGAGCATTTCATTCTTTCATTTTTGCCTAGTATAGTAGTAGTGGTAGCTAGTGTAGCTAAGTGTTAGTTAGCTTTCTAGTTGAAATTAGCTAGCTCTCTAGTTAGTAAAGTAGAGACATAGTTATTGTATGCCTTAGTGATCACAATTACTAGAACTGTGGCATAGGTGGCTTGCAACACTTAGTAGAGTTAGAGCAAAAAGCTTCGCTTGTTATTTGTCTAACATCTTGCTCTAGTCATTTGTAGAAAATTTTATTAGGCTATTCATCTCCTCTAGCCATTTGGACCTTTCAACCACCACTACTCCCTATAAGACAGGGGTCCATGGCCGATTGAGACATCGAACAATCTAATCGTCTTTTTACATCTAAAACTCTTTTTATGTCCTATGTTGTTGTTCATCATTTGATTTGACGACCAAGGATGGCGCTCTAGGCTTGCCGGACGACCTAGGGCAACCCAGCGACATCCTTGCCCCCATGGTTCATTTGCTAGTTTGCTCGGAAACTTGCCATTCTTCATCACACAAGCACAATTGGATTACCCTTTGCTAGTTTGACCAGAAACTAGCCATTCTTCAGCATGTAAGCGTGATACCTATCCTTTGGTGGTTTGCTCGTAAACCTCGCCGCTCCTTACCACGAAAGTGTGTTAGTAACCCGTTGCGTTCTTTGATCCGTGGTGACCCGGGCGATGTAGCCCTAGCTTGTGTGTGACCGATCTTCGCGTCAAAAAAACAATGTTGAATCAATGAGTTTGATCATGGATATGAAAGGTAAACTGTGGGATGTGAGGGATATTGGGTGCGTGACTTTATTGAAAAGAGTGAAGTCCTTCTGTGATGTGATAAGAATGAGATTTGAAGTGCCAAAAATGAACAAAGAAGAAAATATAGAGGGACATCTATACGTAGAAGGCAAAAGGTGACAAGTATGCATACAATGTTTGGTAATTTATTGGTGCCATTGATTCAATTTTTCTATATTTAATTAACCAATTTAAAAAGTTGTTTAAGAGTATTTTTCTATCAAAATCTCTATTCTTAACTATTAAGGAGGATATAGTGTCTCTTTTGAAGTTGCTCTTAGGAAGTATAGCAACTTAATGAGTGCTTAATTATGAAGTATTTTCCTCGAAAGCTCTAAGCTCTTGAGAAAATTCCCTCTAGTAATTTCAAGCTAAACCAAATCATTTTGTCTCCTGCCGCATATACAGCCATTAGCGTTTGCCTAACTGTCGTTGTACGCTAACTTTACAACTTTGGTTTTTTCCCTGATGATATATAGAAATTGAAAATACCCGCTCACCACTCTTTTATTCCCCCGGGAACGATCTCTAGATATTTTGTAAAAAAAACAAATCAAAAAGGAAAAGAAAAGGTGCGGCAGCGGCACAATTCAACGGCGAGCCAAAACTTTGGGCCCCAGAAATCTCAATTGTGAAAAATCTAACACTGCCTCTGCTAAAAACATTTGCCATTTGTTGTATAATACTAATAAGAAAAGATTGATCACACAAGAATCCAACGTAACACCTGGTCCAGTCCCAGTCCCATCCCCTCTTCTCTATCCGTCCCCCTCCTGTACAAATTTTAGCCGGCACAAGTATAAATGACAAGCCGCCACCGGACAAAACCACACTTATAAGCCACGGCCCACGGACAAGCCTCCTCCTACACCCGCGCCACCACACCAGCAGGAGGCAGGAGGCAGGAGGCAGGAGGCAGGAGCCTGGAGGAGAGCGCGCGGGCGGGTGGGGCAAGTACACGTTGATGGCATCTACCGCCATCCCGTCCCCGCCGCCTCCGGCGGTGCCGGAGCGGAGACTGCCGCTGGTGCCGCGGCTGGCGGACGATGGCGGCGGGGGCGGAAGGGGCGACGACGCGCGAGGGAGTAGTGCGGGAGGGGGCGGGAGCGGGAGCGTGGCGGGCATCTCGCCGAGCATCCTCATCATCGCGGTCATCGTGGTGGTGATGCTGCTCGCGTCGCTATGCATCCACTACTTCATCCGCCACCTCTGCCGCCACGTGGGCCCAGCGGGGTCCTCCTCCGCTTCGTCCCGGCAGGCGCCGCCGCTCCCGCTCGTGTCGCGACCTGCGGCGGGGGCGTCCGTGGCGCCCGCCGACGGCCAGGAGGGAGGAGGAGGGACGAAGGCGGCGGCCGCGGCGGAGGCGGAGGCCGAGCGGCTCATCGCGCGCCTGCCGCTGTTCACGCTGTCCTCGTCGCTGGCCTCGGTGCCCAAGTCGTCGCGCGACTGCGCCGTGTGCCAGAGCGCGTTCCGCGACGACGACGAGCTCCGCCTCCTGCCCGCCTGCCGGCACGCCTTCCACTCCCGCTGCGTGGACCCGTGGCTGCGCGCCAACCCATCCTGCCCGCTGTGCCGCGCCTCCATCGCGCTGCCCCACCCGCCGCTCACGGACCTCCTCCGTGTGGAGCTCGGCAGCGTCAGCAGCCGCCGCTCCAACCCGGACGCTGCGGCCGCCGCCGTCCGCGCGTACCCGCTCCCCGGTGGCCTCCCCAACTCGGCGTCGTCGGAGTACCTCGTCGAGGAGGAGCTCCAGGTCGTGCTCAAACCGAGCCCGCGCGCCGCCGCCGGGTCCAGCGACCCGCCAAACCAGCAGCAGCAGCATCACCAGCTCGCCGCGGTGGAGCGCGGGCAGCCGTCGTCGTCGTCCGTGGGGCTGACCCCTACGGCATCGTTCAGGTCGACGGCGGAGCGGTGGAGCAGCAGGTGGAGCAACCGGTGGAGCAGCCGGTGGAGCAGCGGGCGCTGGAGCAGCCGGTACGACGCCGGGACCGTGACGGCCGCGGCCACGGCGGAGTGGTGGTGGGACATGGACGGCGGCGTGGCCCCCGCGACGCGGCGGAGGGACGCGGACGACGGCAGCGCGTCCTTCTACGGGTTCGTGCGGTGGCTCACCGGGGCATACTAGTAAATACGGTCGTACGGTGCTAGCATAGTACTCCAGCATCCATGGAAAGAGGTGGAAACTTGCTCCGCCCCTGCGGCGGCGGCGGCGGCGGCCGGCGACGGTCCCGAAAGGCCCTCGTCGTCTTCGTGAAACGAATCGAAATGAACTGTGGGTGTCTGTCTGGCTCTTCTTTTCGGCATGCGAGGGTCGAATTTTTATTTTGCTTATTTTTTTGTTTTGGTTGTGGGGCGGGCGGGTGGATTTCGAGGACGGAGGAGATGCCCCGTTCGCGGGTTTCAAAACTGCTTCCGAATTGGAGAATGTCGGCTGGAAGCATGAGGAATGAATTTGTGGACTTTCAAGCAGAAGATGCACAGCAGTCTCGGCCAATCGAAAGAAAATGGCAGAAATTTGAGGGGCTTTTGCTGCATTTTGATTTGCTTTAATTTTGTGCTACTCAATCATTTGTGTACGTACAGTATGTATGCATGTAGCGTGGATTGGCCATTTTGCATAGTAGCAAATAAATTAGCAAAGGTCATAGGAGATACTGAGTAGTAGTATTCATCAGTCTCCTACTCCTAGGAGATAGTATTCATCAATCTCCTACTCCAGCACCTATGTTTATCTCAATTCTCATGCTATGGTGGCGCACATCTACAAAAAGGTTGATTGAAGCGAAAACTTGGTACTAACTGGACTCATCATGCACTATACTTTGAGATTGTTTTGTACTGCATGATGCTGTGATGCACAATGAACGGGTGCATCTCAAGTCACATCCTGTGCTTGTCATACTAGTAGGGAATTGAAGGGTGTGCAATTTTACTAGAGCACTGTGCAAAGAGTGTACTACATACAGCAGCACTGTGCAAAGAGAGAGTGCACCAGCAGAGAACGCGATGCACATGGGATAGAGTAGAGGAGGTTAGGATATGGACCAAGATTGGTGGTCCATGAGATTACGCACAATCCTACAAGAACTCCCCCTCAGTCTTAGTCCTGCCTCCTCCCCAGTCCCCGGCCACTGGAAAAGGACTCCACTGTCCCATTGCATCGTACTGGCCCGTCCTGGGCTCCTGGCCGGCTATCCCACACGCTCCGTGCGCTTCGCTATCCCAGTTAGAGCATCTCCAAGAGTTTGCTATCTCAACTTGGCATCCATATAATTTTGGCAAAACAAGAAAAAATAGCCTCCAACAGTTTGGCAAAACAACTTGGCATCAATAGCAACTTGGCAAATCTTCCCTCCGCGCGCGCAAATATACGCGCGCGTATACGGCTTGACATCGGGGGCTCTTCGTTCGCTTAGCGGGGCACTTCGTTCGCTTAGCGGGGCTCTTCGTTCGCTTAGCGGGCCTCTTCGTTTTGTTAATGGGTTTTTTTATTTTACCAAGTCAAAAATACCAAACTCTTGGAGATTGATTGTTTTTTTACTTGGCATATAATTTGGGGAGTTGGCAAATCACAAGATTTACCAAGTAAAATTTGACAAACTCTTGTAGATGCTCTAATTAGCGCAAATAACCAAAAGGGTGATTGCTCTAACATAATTAAAAAGGGCATCGTTTTGACTGTACGCGCGCTCTGGCTTGACCTGCCTTGTCCCTCCCGCGTCCTTCGCTACTGTTGAATGTGTGAGGAGGATCGGACGGAGCGAAGGTGGAGTGGACGAGGGGAGGAGAGCTCGTGTCGCTTTTGGTGGTGGAAGGCTTTGTCCTTGCTCTGAGGGCATGTTTGGTTGTTTGGATACATGCATGAAGTATTAAATATAAACTAATTACAAAATTAATTACATAACTTACGATTAATTTGCAAGACGAATCTTTTAAGCCTAATTAGTCCATAATTTAACAACGTGATGCTACAATAAACATGTGCTAATGATGGATTACTTATGCTTAAAAAAATCGTCTCATAAATTAGCCTCTATCTATGTAATTGGTTTTTGTAATTAATCTATATTTAATACTTCTTATTAGTACCTAAACATTTAATGTGACATGAATCCTAAGAGTGACTAAAGAATCAAACACCATAGACCTCTCAACTGTACCTACTGCATGCTGCCAAAGGTTTGCCATGAATGTGGTACGGCATTGCCTGGCTACCTTGTGAAAGCAAGTATTGTTTCGCATGCATTGGCCCTCCTGCCTGCCATGCTAATGCTCTCTTCTTTCTTTACAATCGCCTCGCCTCTAGTAGCTTTTCTCGCAGTAGCAGTAGGAACGAATTTACTCTTATTAAAGCAGCTTGGTTTGGCCGTCTCCTAGCCTGTCCATGACAGCTAAAATTTGTTACCACGTCCGATCCTGAATTCACGGAGGGAATTGAACCTCCATCCCACCGTAAAAAAAACGCGTCCTTATCCTCTTGTCAGCTTACGAGGAGCCCGTCGCCTCCCACCTGTCGTCCTCTTCGCTGCGCTTCTCCTCCCTCCGCCGCCTCCCATCCCCCATCCCTCCTCGCTGCGGCGCGCCAGACGGGCCTGGCCGCGACCTCCTCCCCGCGATGTGTGCTGGCAGGAGCCAGCGCCCGCACCGCTGCTCCATCTTCGTAGCGCCGCCCGTCTCCATCGCCAGCGTCGCCTCTTCCGATCGCCGGCTCCGTTGCTCCGCCTTCTCCACAGTGTCAGCCTCATCTACAGCCTCCTCAGTTCGTGATTTCTTTGTTGTCTAATTTTTGTTTTGTCTTTACCGGATTCGTTGCCTTACCTCTGCTAGGGCTAGGGTTATAGGCGGTGGCATACAGGGCCCCCTCGGCGGTGGTGCATAGGACCTGGGCCACCGGCGCCACTCGCCAACAGGAGCTGATGCCCGGCATGCTCTACTTCCGCTGCGAAGCCACCGCTAGCGCCGTTTGCCAGGAGGGCCACCGGCGCGTGCTGGTCGCGGCTGCGCACCCATGCCCCCATGCCAGCGAGCCACCTGGTCATCCCCTCTTTAGTTTCTCCACATGCACAAAAGGCCACACAACAGGTATGGATGGATCTGCAGCTGTTGTTTCCAGCTGCTTTGATTATACATTTTATTCTTGGAGGCAACATATATGGTGTGTTAGGTTTTTATTTTTGTTCGGATTGGGTGTTCTTTGACCAACCTCTACAATTTCTTTGACCTGTGTTTGAGATGAGCATGGCATCTTGTATTTGCAGCTAGATGTGAATGACTCTGTAGGAGTTGCATAACGTGTGTTCAATGAAATGTCGATGTATAAGAGTTGCATAACATGTGCTCAATGGAATGCCCATGTGATATGTGGTTTGTACCTTTCATTTTGCTAACCTATATTTCATCTGCAAGGGTGTTCTTTGACCGACCTGTACAATTTCTTTGACCTATGCTGACATGACCATGCCATCTTGAATCTCAGCTAGGTGTGAAGGATTCTATATGAGTTGCATACCATTTGCTTGATGGAATACCGCTATGAGACATGGTTACTGCCTATTGTTTTCCTAACCTCTTTTGCTAACCTCTATTTCACCTACAAAGATGCCTGCAACCCAACTCCAAGGTGTATAGAGTTTTACAAATCTAAACTATAACTACTCGAGCGTTTATTTTGCAGATCATCTTCTACCTGTGCATATGCCGGATGGTTAGTTTCGGGTACTGTTACCAGGCTCTGGAGGATTAGCCATGGGCATTATTGGAACTGAGGTAAATACTTGGGTTTCCATCTTATTAGGTTCAGCTCAAATAACTTCTTTTTAGTTTCATGGCCATACACCTACCAGCCTTTTGAATTGTCATCTTAATTTTGCTTGGCATTACTAGAACTCAGGTAAATACTTAGTTTTACATCTTACTAGATTCACCTCAGATCACTTCTTTTTGGTGTCATGTACATAGACCTGCCAGCCTTTTGAATTGCCATATCAATTCTGCTTTAGGAAGCCTATAAAACAATTGTTTTCAGACAATTAAATTCCAAGGACTATTGTTATTGGTGAAAGCATCTAGACCCCTAGTTGGGTTTCGGTGATTAATGACAATACGTGATTACTGTGACTAACGTGTGTTTTGCAGAGGCAATTAAGTTAGATCACAGTAATTGAGATCGATTGGGCTATCATGGTGGTCATGCCCCTACGCTGGAAATCGTTTCGGTTTTCTAAGGATGAACGACAAGGTTAAGAATGGACTAGTTCTAAGTGTCATTTGGTGTTGAGGAGACACTTAGAGTAGTTTAGGACTTTGTTTTTCCTTTGGCCGTACTATTAAGGGGGGTATGGACGGGTAGCTTGACCTAGGTGAGTCTAGTGAGTTAGGTGTGGTGCACACTTGCTAAATCTAGCACTAGGTAGCTCCTAAAAAGCCCTTAGATCCATTGGAGCAAACTTCATTCACGTATGATCGAGAGTTGGAAGTGAATGGAGGGTCAAATGCTGACCGAACGCTGGTTCCGGAGTGACCGAACGCTGGCGCAGAGTCCGGTCAGTTCATTTGATCAAGGTGAAATCATCTAGACGCGACCGGACGCTGGGTGCCAGCGTCCGGTCGACTCTAGTAAGGTTCCAGAGAGGGAAAATCGTGACCGGACGTGTCTGGTCACAACTTAAACACTAGAGTTCGGAGAGAACTGACCGGAGCGTCTGGTCAACATGACCGGAGCGTCCGGTCACCCCGCAGAGGCACATAATGGTTCGTTTTTCAACCAAGGTTATAAATACTTCCTCCATTCGTGTGTGGGGGCACTTTTGCTCATTCCAACAGTTGAGAAACACCTTTGAGAGTGTCAAGAAGAGCAAGGTCCTAGTGAGGTGATTGAGATTTGAGAATCCCAAAAAGAGCCCTCATTAGTGAAAGCAAGAGTAGCAAAGTGTGCATCCACCCTTCTCATTAGGCTTGTCGTGGTCAAGTGGGAGTTCGTGCTTGTTACTCTTGGTGATCGCCATCACCTAGATGGCTTGGTGGTGATTGGGAGCTTGGTGATCATCCGGCGGAGCTTGTAGATGACCCAACTCAAGTTGTGAGCGGTTGTGGGTGATTCACCGCGATGGAGTGTCGAAGAATCAACCCATAGAGAGCACTTGATCCTTGTGCGGATCAAGGGGGAGCTACACCCTTGCGCGGGTGCTCCAACGAGGACTAGTGGGGAGTGGCGACTCTTTGATACCTCGGCAAAACATCGTTGTGTTCCTCCTTCTCTCTTTACTTTAACATTTACTTTGAGCAATTCAATTCTTGTTATTTACATTCATAGAATTGCCATGCTAGAGTAGGATTGGAACATAGGTTGCTAAACTTTTGTGAGGTAGATCAATAGAAATACTTTCTAGGCACAAGAGGTTAATTAGGCTAACTGTAGGACTTAATTATTGCAAAGAAATTTAGAATTAGCCCAATTCACCCCTCCTCTTGGGCACCTTGATCCTTTCAATTGGTATCAGAGCCTCGTGCTCACGTATTTAGGCTTAACCGCCTAGAGAAAGATGTCTCACGGGGATGGTCCTCCTCCTATCTTTGAGGGGGATGATTTTCCATATTGGAAAATCCGCATGGAGGCGTATTTAGAAGCTCTAGATGTTGGAATACTTAGAGCCGCCTCACAAGGCTTCCCAAAACCTCAGGATGCTACACACCTACAAGGCGATGAGGTGAATTACGAGAAATAGAATGCAAAGGCTTGAAACACCATCTTTAGAGGTCTTTGCAAAGATGTGTTTAACCGGGTGAGGAACCACAAGGACTCCCATGCACTATGGTCAGACATTTGTGCGCTCCATGAGGGAACTAAGAGCGAGCATGAGGAATGCTATCATCTTGTCATGAAAAAGCTAAATTCATTTGAGATGCTTCCTAAAGAGAGTGCTAATGAAATGTACTCACGCTTGAATGTTCTTATAGAGGAAGTCAATGGGCTTGGACTTACTCAAATGCAACCATCTGATATTGTAAGAAAAATCTTGAGTGTCCTCCCCATTGACAAATATGGGCATATTGTCACCGTGCTTCATCAAGGTGATCTTTCCACCGTTACACCAACACAAATCTTGGGAAAGATCAATGCTCATGAGATGTACATGCACATCACACCACAAGATGGCTCATCATGTAACAAGAAGAAAGACAAGGACTTAGCATTCAAAGCTAGCCAAGAGAAGGGCAAAGCAAGGCTTGAGTATGAGAGCTCAAGTGATGATGAAGTCGATGATGCTAGTCTTGCTCTCATGGTGAGAAGAACTACCAAGATGCTAAAGAAGCTTAACAAGAGTGGCATCAAGTTTGATGGCAAGAAAAAGAAGTTCTTCACTAGCTCTAGAAGGAAGCTAATCTCAGAGATGGATTGCTACAATTGTGGAGAACTTGATCATCTAGCACACCAATGCACAAAGCCCAAGAAAGACAAGTACAAGAACAAGTACAAGGGCAAGAGAGATGACTCAAGTAATGAAGAAGAAGATGAGAAGAAAAAGAACAAGCCATACAAGAAGAAAGATGGCAAGAAGGACTTCCACAAGAAAAAGAAGAATGGGAAGGCCTACATCATTGGTGATTGGCTCATGAACATTGATTCATCAAGTTGCTCATCCGATGATGATAGTGATAATGAGAAGGTGGCCGCCATTGGGATTGACTCTTCATCATCTTCACCGACACCACCGCTATCATCCTCTACACACCTATGCCTTATGGCCAAGGGTGAACGAAAGGTATCAAATGATGATGATAGTAGTAGTGATGATCATGCTAACAATGATGATTGTGATAGTGATAGTGATGATGATGAATTTGAATCACCTTCATATGATGAACTTGTCAAATTGCTAAACAAATATACTAGGATCATTAGAAAGACTAGAGCTAAGAATGACAAGTTAGAAGCTAAGAATGATTCTCTTTAGCTAAATGTGATATAGCCAAAAAGGCTAGTGTTAAGCTTAGAGAAGCAAATGATGCTATATCATCCAAACTCAAGGAGCTCAAATCTTCTAAGAAAGAGCTTAAAGAAAAACATGATAAACTTGAGAGAATACATAATGAGCTCATCACTAGTCATAATATGCTAAAAGATGAATATACTACTCTCAAGATTAATCATGATAATCTTGTCATTGCTCAAGAGTATTTATCTAATGAGCCACATGATGCTTCTAACGATGTTGTTAAGATTGATATAGCTACATCATGTGATGATTTGATCATTGAGAGCATTGAGCAAAGTTCTAGTAGCAAGGGCAAGCAAGTGGTTGAGACCGATAGTTATGATGAGTATGTCAAGCTCAAGAATGACAATGAAAAGCTCAAGAAAGATCTTGAAGAGATCAAAAGCCACAACACTATTGTGCTAGAAACTTGTGATCATGATGGTGATTTGATTCTTCAAAATGAGAAGCTCAAAGAAGAAAATAAGAAGCTCAAGGAAGAGAAAAACAATGATGCACTCAAAGAAGAGAACAAGAAGCTCAAGTTGGAGAAAGGACATCTTAAGATTGGATTGAGCAAGTTCACAAGAGGCAAGCATCTTCAAAGTGAGCTACTAATGAACACTGTCATGAAGATGGATAGAAGTGGCATTGGGTACTTGGCAAACCAAGAGAAGAAGGCTCAAGCTCAACAACAACACAAGTCAAAGCCAAAGCCAAAGCCAAAGAGATGTTTTGAGCGTGGACAAGAAGGCCACTTTGCCCACGAGTGCCAAACTCCACCACCACAACCATTTCCCAAGCATGCTAGACCTTTTGCCTTCAATGCTCATTACATGCTTAGAAAGGATTCTAGTGGAAAGATGAAAGTCATGTTCTTAGGACCTCCAAACAAGAATAGGCCTAAGAAAATTTAGGTAGCAAAGTCACTTGTTGAGAAGATGAAGGGCCATCAACAAGTTTGGGTTCCTAAAGTTTGATCTCTTGTGTGTAGGTGAACTATAAGATCGGTGAAAGTCATTAGGTTATTGATAGTGGTTGCACACAAAATATGACTGGTGATCCTTGTATGTTCACCTCACTAGATGAAGAAGTAGATGGACAAGAAAGAATCACATTTGGAGATAATTCAAAGGGCAAGGTTAAAGGATTGGGCAAAGTAGCAATATCAAATGATCATTCTATCTCAAATGTGCTATATGTTGCTTCATTGAGCTTCAACTTGCTATCCATTGGACAATTGTGTGATCTTGGCTTCCAATGCTTGTTTACCGAGAAGGAAGTTGTTGTATCTAAGAAGGATGATGATCAAGTGATATTCAAAGGATTTAGATACAACAACCTATATCTAGTGGACTTCACCTCCAAAGATGCTAATTTGAAGACTTGCATATTCACCAAAACAACACTTGGGTGGCTATGGCAAAGAAGACTTGCTCATGTTGGGATGAGCTCACTCAAGAAGCTAATAAAGAATGATTTGGTGAGAGGGTTGAAGGATGTGAAGTTTGAGAAGGACAAGCTTTGTAGTGCATGTCAAGCCGACAAGCAAGTTGCAAATACTCATCCAACAAAAGCTTTCATGTCAACCACAAGAGTGCTAGAACTTCTTCACATGGACTTATTTAGACCAACAACATACAAGAGTGGGAAATCTTTATTGTCTTGTGATTGTTGATGACTATTCAAGATACACATGGGTATTCTTCCTTCATGACAAATCTGAAGTTGCATCATGCTTCAAGAAGTTTGCCAAGAGAGTACAAAATGAATTTGAAGTGAAGCTCAAGAAGATTAGAAGTGACAACGGCAAATAATTTGACAACACAAATATAGAAGCCTATTGTGATGAAGTTGGGATCAAGCATGAGGTCTCCGCAACATATACTCCTCAACAAAATGGTGTAGTTGAGAGGAAGAACCGGACATTGATCACTCTTGCAAGAACAATGCTTGATGAGTACAACACTCCTGAAGCTCTATGGGTGGAAGCTATCAACACCGCATGCTATGCATCCAACCGCCTATCCCATCAAAAGTTTCTCGGCAAGACACCTTATGAGTTGCTCAATGGGAAGAAGCCATACGTCTCCTTCTTTAGGGTGTTTGGTTGCAAATGCTACATCTACAAGAAGCGGCAACACCTAGGAAAGTTTTAAAGATGTTGTGATATTGGTTTTCTTGTTGGTTACTCATCAAAGTCCAAAGCATATAGAGTATTTAATCATGCCACCGCCTTGGTTGAAGAAACATATGATGTGGAATTTGATGAATCTAACGGCTCCCAAGGAGCACATCAAAATCTTGATGATGTAGGTGATGAACCATTGAGGGAGGTCATGAAGAATATTTCGGTTGGAGATATCAAGCCTAATGATGATGAAGATAATTTACAAGTGATCAATCCACCTTCCTCATCAAGTGTACCACAAGATGGTGAAAAAGATGGAAGAGTAGAAAATGAAGACACTCATGTCTCCCATAAGCAAATGGTGACACAAGCACATGATGTTGATGCTCCACAACCCCCCTCAAGTGGTTGATAGAAGAAATTCACCTCTACTACAAGCTCATCCACAAGATCTCATCAAAGGGAGTCCATCAAAGGGAGTAATGACTCATTCTCAAAAGCTTGCTTCATTCATTGAACATTACTCTTTTGTCTCTTGTTTTGAGCCTACCAAGGTAGAAGAAGCTCTTCAAGATCCGAATTGGATAAATATCATGCATGAAGAGTTAAACAACTTCACCCGCAATGAAGTTTGGACTCTTGAAGAGTGACCAAAAGGTGCAAGAGTCATTGGAACAAAGTGGGTGTTCCGCAATAAGCAAGATGATCAAGGCGTTGTTGTGAGGAACAAGGCAAGACTAGTTGCAAAGGGGTTCTCTCAAGTTGAAGGTTTGGATTTTGGAGAGACCTTTGCACCGGTTGCAAGACTAGAAGCCATTTGTATCCTCCTTGCATATGCATCACATCATGATATGAAACTATATCAAATGGATGTGAAAAGTGCATTTTTAAATGGCTTTATTAATGAACTAGTCTATGTTGATCAACCTCTCGGGTTTGAAGACCCTAGATATCATAATCATGTTTATAGGTTGTCCAAGGCGTTATATGGGCTTAAGCAAGCCCCAAGAGCTTGGTATGAGCGCCTTTAGGATTTCCTCATTAAGAAGGGCTTCCCCATTGGGAAGGTCGACACCACACTATTCACCAGGAAGCTTGATGGACATATCTTTATTTGTCAAGTGTATGTTGATGATATCATCTTTGGATCATTAAATGAAGATTCTTACAAAGAGTTTGGTGAATTGATGTCAAAGGAGTTTGAGATATCAATGATTGGAGAGCTTACATTCTTTCTTGGTTTTCAAGTCAAGCAAATGAGAGAAGGAATTTTCATCTCTCAAGAGAAATATACAAATGATCTCCTCAAGAGATTCAAGATGGATGAATGTAATCCAATCAAGACACCAATGCCAACTAATGGACATCTCGACCTAGATGAGGGAGGTAACATGGTTGATCAAACTCTCTACCGCTCTATGATTGGTAGCTTATTATATTTAACCGCATCTAGGCCCGACATCATGTTTAGTGTGTGTATGTGTGCTAGATTTCAAGCTAATCCTAAGGAAACTCATTTAATTACTATTAAAAGAATCCTTAGATATCTTAAGCACACACCAAGCATTGGTCTTTGGTATCCCAGAGGAGCTATATTTGAATTAGTTGGCTATTCCGATTCAGATTATGCCGGTTGCAAAGTTGATAGAAAAAGCACATCCGGATGGTGCCATTTGCTTGGTAGATCATTTGTGTCTTGGTCCTCCAAGAAACAAAATAGTGTGGCTTTGTCCACTGCCGAAGCGGAATACAATGCCGCGGGTGCTTGTTGTGTACAAATACTGTCGGCGCAGAATGTGACCAACTAGTAAATATTTATAGTTTTGCCGTACGTTGTGATCGGAGGTGGCCTAGCACTCAATGACATAGGGTTTATACTGGTTTAGGTAATGTGCCCTACATCTAGTTTGGGTCGGTCAGTGACTTTATTCCTAAGCCTAGGTGCTCGAAGTTTACAGTGGGGTTATAAACGAGAAGGAGAAAGATGGGGTGTATGAGAGGTCCGATTGGCTCCAGTCGGAAGAGCCAAGAGCGATAGGAGCTACGCTATGAGCTAAGTGTTCAAGCGTGTGCTTGGGGTACAAATCCTACGGTTCTGTGGTTGTGAGCTAGTGAACTTGATCGATGCTTGTTATCTTCAAGAAGGGCTCTCCTTTTTTGGAGGGGGCGCATCCCCTTTAATAGATAAAGGGGATGGCTTTACAAGTGAGAGGGTGAGGGTACGTATGCTACCGAGCATTGTTGCCCATGCCTACCGAGCCCTATTGCCCACATCGGCAGCTACAAGATAATGGTAGGTGCCTACAACACTATTGATGTCACTGTAGAATGTCAGATGCATGTGGGAGGTCATGCTGCCTTCTTCAGGGATAGTAGACATCGGTACCTATAAATACTGCTTGATGCCTAGAGGCATGTGAGGAGTCTCACCACGTTCACCCGGTATGGTAAATCCCGGCGCCCATAACGCTATCGATGCCTAGAGGCACGTGGGGGGGCCCTTACCGTATGGGAGTTTTTAGCGGCGCCTACAATACTGTAGAGGGAGATGTCGGCGCCTACAATACTATTTGTACCAGGGTGGCTGTAGAGTACTGTTCCGTGAAGGGTATGGTCCCTAGTATAGTGGTTTTGACTTGTGAGCTTGCCTTGCTTTTCTCCGCACGTCTCCTGGTTCCTACCGAGCGGGCGTCCCCGGTCAGATGGCTCTAGTCGGCTCTGAGTGCGTTGGTCGGAGAAGAGTGGTGAGCAGGGTTCCTACGATCCCCGGTCAGAGTCATGGGGTCAGAGTCAGAAGTAGTGTTTTGGGCCAGGCCTTCTGATCGGAGAGGCCGTCCGGTGGTGGCTGGAGTCGAAGTGAACGCTCCGGTCGGAGAGGTGGGCTGAAGCAGCCGACGAGCGGGCGTTGTTCCTCTTTGGCCAGACCTTCTGGTCGGTGACTGGGCCACCCTTCTAGCCTATCATTTTAGACTCTTGGGCCGACCCATGAGTTACATGTTGTCGGCTTGGGCCGAGACTTAGCGTCGAAGCCGGTCCCCGAGGGACCCTAGGTTTATGAACCCGATAGGAGCCCCCGAGCCCCCGGGTGATTTAGGCAGAATCATCCAGGGGATTTTTGTCTTACTGGCGGGTGCACGTGAGCGCACCCGCTGGTTTAGACCTCGAGCCCCCGGGTGGTTTGGGTAGAACCGTCTGGGGGGTTTCCTATGTTATCAGTGGGGGAGTTTTTATTTTGAGATGGAGTTTTGTCGCCCAAGGCGTCGTTATGCAGCCAAGGCGGGTTTTAGTTTGTTTTTTGAGAGATTGAGTGAGAGGGAGCTTGTGGATCCTGGTGTCGGTGTGTGCCGTGGGATCGAGCGAGGGAGTCAGTCAAGGGTTTTGGATGAGACAAAGCTTACTGACCTTGGCGTTGATGCGCACCGTGGGATTGGGTGAGGCAGTTAGTTTTGGACGAGACAGAGCTCACTGATCCTGGTGTCGATGTGCACCATGGGATCAGGTGAGGTGGTTAGTTTTGGATGAGACAGAGCTCACTGATCCTGGCGTCGATACGCGCCATGGGATCGAGCGAGGGAGTCAGTCTTGGATGAGACAGAGCTCACTAATCCTTGCGTCGATGCGCGCCGTGGGATCGAGTGCATCGGAGTCGTGTCTTGGATGAGATAGAGCTCACTGATCCTGGCGTCGATGCACGCCGTGGGATCGAGCGAGGGAGTCAATCTTGGACGAGACAGAGCTCACTAATCCTAGCATCGATGCACGCCATGGGATCGAGTGAGGGAGTCAGTCTTGGATGAGATAGAGCTCACTGATCCTAGCATCGATGCACGCCATGGGATTGAGCGAGGGAGTCAGTCTTGGACAAGACAAAGCTCACTAATCCTAGCGTCGATGCACGCCATGGGATTGAGCCAATTGGAGTCGTGTCTTGGACGAGACAGAGCTCACTGATCCTAGCATCGATGCGCACTATGGGATCGAGCAAGGGAGTCAGTCTTGGATGAGACAGAGCTCATTGATCCTAGCGTCGATATGCGCCATGGGATCGAGGGAGTTGGAGTCATGTCTTGTATGAGATAGAGCTCACTAATCCTGGCATCGATGCGTGTCGTGGGATCGAGCGAGGGAGTCAGTCTTGGATGAGACAGAGCTCACTGATTCTGGCATCGATGCGCGCCGTGGGATTGAGTGAGTTGGAGTCGTGGGGTGAGATCGAGGTCGCAGACCCAAGTGTTTGGAGCGCAGTCGGAAGCGTAGCCAGATGGGGCGAGATTGGGGTCGCAAACCTAGGTTTTTGGACCGCAGTCAAAAGCGTAGCCGGATGGGGTGAGATTGGGGTCACAAACCTAGGTTTTTGGAGCGTAGTCGGAAGGGGCGAGTTCGGGGTCATAGTCCCAGGCTTTTTGTCTTGAGCCCCCGAGCCCTGTTGGGCCTTAGTAGGGGTTAGTGTGAGTTGTGTGTGTTACCCCATCCTTGGTTCCTCACAACCAAAGGGGCTGAGTTTTGTCGCTTGTCCCGATCGCTCGGGCTCGAGTGACACACTCGGTGAGTTCGCTAACGGGTGTGATCAAGGGGAATACGGGTCCATCGTTCGTGATGGGGTCAGCATAGCCCTCTTGTGACATTTCACTACTCCTTTACCTACAACTCGATAGATGCCTGGGTCATTCCAGAGACCGACCTAGACGGCCTAACGGCCTCCTCTCGATGGAGATTCTATGGGTTTGGCGAAAGGTTCAGGATCGAACGAGAAGGTTGAGATTACCCGGTCTACCAGACCGGGCGAGGGCCGCACGGGGCTCATCTACGTTTTTCTCCCCTAGCTCTATTGGTTGCTCATGTCGAATGAGGCAACCGCCACTTCATGACACAACACGGAACATTGTGATGCATTTCGCTGCACGTGCGATGCTTAGTTCCTGAGCCCCTAGGCGGTTCAGGGCTCGAATCGTCTAGGAGGTTTGGGCATATGGAATGAATGCGCGTATGGATGTATGAAATGATTGTAAGGAAATAGAGGGGGTTGGTAGTGCTCACCTTGATGGCTTGAGTGACGGGGTTTGGAGAGCTTCAGTCGAAAATGTTTGATCGGGACCTATGCTCGTCAATCATGGGTGAGCCCTTATGTGAACAGTTTTTGTATTAATGAACACATGCTCACCTTGATGACCTGAGTGACGGGGTTCGGAGAGCTTCAGTTAGAAATGTCTGATCGGGACCCATGCTCGTTGTTCGTGATGGAGTCAGCATGGCCTACATGGGGTGCCCCTTCGCTTCCTTACCTGTCTCTTGGTGTATATCCTGAGTGATTCGATCGACTTAGGGGGCCCGGTGATCTCCCCCGGTGGAGATTTTGTTTGGGTTTCTCGAGGCCTGGCCTGGGGAAGCGAGGTGCCGCCCGCGTGCGGTGGTGCTTCGGTTTTTGTTCCCGGCATGCGGTAGTGGTTGGTCATGCGGTAGTGCTAGGCTCGGCCCAGGCCACGTCCTGTCTGATCAGGAGCCATTCCGTCAGGTAGGGCACGTCTCATCGGTCAAGGTGTGTCTCATCTGCATTAATTAGGAAAGAGAGAGAGAGAGAGAGAGTTCCTTGCTCCGCCATTTTGCCTTCTCCTGATAGGTGTGCCCTTCCCTAATTGCTGTTCCCTTTTCCTTAAGTAGGAGAGGGGAAAGGGGTTTCGACCCGTTCTTTTGCTTGTTCCTCATTTGCTGCCGTCTTTCCTCTTCCTTCTTATCGTGAGCGTTCCTGAGAGCCGCGGTGGTTTCTAGGAAAGAAAGGGGAGAGAGCGAGGAGAGAAGAACTCACCAATCCTCGGGGTGTAATGTCGGACTGGAGGTCATCCACCATGAGGGAGTCAATGTTGAAGGCCTTCATTGCGAAGGGATTTCTGCCACCAAAGGAGGTGGCACACTAGAGGGTTCCCGGGCAGGAGGAGTCCCCGCAACCTTGGCCCAATGAGGTGGTTTCCTTCCTCACCTTCCATGAGTGCAGGCTGGGATACCCCACACACTGGTTCCTGCGTGGCCTCCTCAACGAGTGGGATCTAGAGCTGCAGCATCTTAATCCAACGAGGGTGCTGCACATCGCTGGTTTCATCACCATTTGTGAGGCTTTCATCGGGATGGAGCCGCACGTGGATTTCTTCTGGCGGCTCTTCTCCCCGAGAGCCTTGACGGTGGGGGACCCGGCCGAGGTTGCACCAGTGGGGGGTTTCGCCTTGCAGAGAAAACCGGGCATGGGAGACTCGTATCCCGCATACCTCCCTTGTGACTCCAACCGAGGGTGGCATGGGGAGTGGTTCTACATTAGGAATCCGGTGGCGGTGCTATTCCCAGCGTTCACCAGTGGGAGGCCAGAGAAGCAGGATAGTTGGACATGGGGTTGTGCCAAAAAGGAGAAGCATAAGGTGGGGGTCATCGAGGAGGAGCTCCGGAAGCTCGTAAAGCGTGACCTTAATGGGTTGCGGGTGTTCCACACCCTGTACCATCATCGGGTCGTGCCATTGGCGGAGAGGATGCGGCCGATGTGGGTGTATAGCGGCCTGTTGGACCCGGACCGTGCGTCGCCGGAGGATCTTCTAGACGATGAGGTCTGGAGTCGCCTTGGCCGAGTGCTATAGCTGAACCCAAAGAGAGGGTCGAAGGGAGGCCCACGCCTTTCAACTCCTCGATCGTGTCCACCCTAGTATGCTCCCTTCTTTTTAGCCCACATGTCTTCCTCTACTTTTTCCTATGTGTATTTTTTCTTTTTTGATTGGGAGTCACACGTTCTGCAGGGGCTTGGAAATTACAAGTCTCAGCCGCACCTTCCCAAGGGTCTAGAGGGCGTGGCCAAGTAGGCCGCTCAGAAGGAGGTGGCGGACACTAGGAAGAAGAAGAAGGCTGAGGTCGCCCACTGAAAGCACAAGAAGGGGAAGGAGGTTGCCCGGCGTGTGAAGGCCGGGGAGAGGAAGAGCGACGTCGAGGCCAAGCTCGAGTCGGAGGACCCCACGGATGTGGACGACATGGTTTTCTCTGAGGAGGGAAGTCGGGAGGTCGTTATGACCTCGGCGGAGCATCGTGACCCTATGGCGACGTCCGTCGGTGATGAGCAAGAGGCCACGCGGTGCACGGTGGCTTCCTCATCGAGGAAGCGCGTGGTTAGCGTGGATGCCGTCGATGAATGGGTGGCAAAGCGGACACGGTCACCATGCCCTTTGGCGGCGGTGTCGGTCCTGTCACCGCCTGTGGGGGATGTGGCCAAGCAAGCCAGGTGGTCCGCCAAGCAAGCCAGGTGGTCCGCGGAGCGGAGTGGCACTTGTGCATCACCGGGACCGACGACAACGCATGACTCGTAGCTGGGGGTGGCCCCACCTATCGTGGACATGGTCAAGCAAGCCGGGTGGCCTGAGGAGCAGACTAGCACCCATGCATTGCGTGACTCACGGCCGGAGGATGTCTCGCCCCCAGCTCTGGTCGGGGAGTCCCGAGCCGAGGGCCGAGGCGACCCACAGGTCGGGAAGGAGCCAGTTGGGATGACTCCACCCTCAGCCGAAGCGAGGGGGCGTGGGTCATAGCCTGGGAGTGGCCCGTGCCCTACAGGCCCATCGATGCTAGGTCTTGCCTTTAGAGTCATACCGCTCACCACCTTGTTAGTGGCCGAGGGATGATGGGGTTGAGCATCGCCCCAACTCCCGTGCGGGAGGCATGGAGGCCCACCCTACAGCGTGCTGCGATGAGTGATGGGGGGAGTAGGATGGCGGTGGTGAGCCCTTCCCTTTTGGGGGCGGTTGCTGCCATAGTGATGGCGGTGGCGTCGACGTTGGTGGCGATTCCGGTGCCGACGGCGGGGGCTGCATCAGAAGTAACCCTCGTGGCCCCTCCTCCACCGATCATGGTGGAAGAGGAGAGGGAGACCGAGCTCCCTGCCTCACCGGGCGGAGGGCCACATGGCTCACCCGTGTGGTCAGAGCCGAAGGCGCTGGGGGAGAGCATGGTCGGGATGGTGTCGGAACGTTCGGCGATGGTCCATGCAACTAAGGTGGTGGACATCCCATCCGATGATGAGGCGGATGATACGGCGGAGCCGCTGGTGTCGTCGCGGGAGCTAGCGGTGGTCCGGTCGGAGGCTGGGCCCTCCGGTGGCCTACCGGAGGGTGACCTAGAGTGGCCCTACCCTGAGGACCCAGCGAAGGCACGGTTCGTCCTCTAGGATTCCTAGGAGTGTTAGCTCTGAAACATCCTTGGGGAGTAGGGGCACGCCATGGTGTTTGAACTTGCCAATCTATCCGCAAAGCTTGGAGATGCCTAGGAGCATGTTAAGTTCACTCAGCAATTGATTGAGGTTGACCTACAGCTGTCTATGGAGGTGAGTTTCATGGACTTGTCTTTGACCTCTGAATCTTTTGTTGGTTGCCTTAGCATGTTTGTTTTTCGTAGGGACTGAAGGGGACGTCGTCCCGCAAGTCCCGCTTTCTCTGAATGGAGCATGCCTAGATGGCCGAGCTCAGGCGTCAGCTAGCGTCCGCTTGTTGCGAGTCCTAGGACTGGGTGGCCGAGGTGACCACGGCGCGGGCAGAGGGGCAGCATGCAGTTGAGCGGGCGACTATCGCCGAGCAAGGGCTCGAGGCGGCAAAGGCCCGTCGGGCGGAGACCGAGGCGGGGTTGTGGACATCCCTGGTGAACACCGAGGCAGCGTTGTGAGAGTCCTTGGTGGCCCTTGAGCCGAAGCGAGCCACTTTGCTGTTGGCGTAGAACAGCCTGGAGTCGGCATGGAAGGCCCTGGAGGCGAAGCAAAAGGCCTGGTCAGAGGTGGACCAGGAGGTGCTCATGCTCTGAGGCCGGGTGATGGGGACGGAGGACACGAGTGCCCGGCTATGCAAGCAAGCGGCTCGGCAGGCAGAGGATCTCTCCATCCTTGAGAACTTCCATGTCGGTACGTGCTTTTTCTGTTCTTCATTGTTGGTTTTTTCCTTTAGCCTATTTCTGAGCTTGTCGCTCTTCTCTCAGAGCTGGGTGGAAAGGTGAAGACATTGGAGCAAGACCTGGAGACGATCAAGGCGACCCTTAGCCGGAATGCGGAGGAACTAGCCAAGTCCTATGAAGAGTGACATGCTCTCGAGGGGGATCTTGACCAGATCCGCAACATTGCCCAGCTTGCCCAGTACTACCACGCCCGCGGTCCAGCTGGCGGAGGTCCCGGATATAGTTTGGGACCTTATCAGGAGTGGGCTGTTCTATGGGGCATTGGGGGTGCTGACTTCGGTGGCGATGCACCATCCGAACCTAGACTTCGCTGCCATCTGCAGCGGGTATGCTGAAGGCTTGAGCATGGAGCACATCCAGTCGATTGGGGAGGGCTTGCAGCCGCATGCAAGGTCGGTGGCGGAGCAAGTCTCTACCCTAGTGGGTGATGGACATCCACCATGAAGATATGGCTAGAAGCATGCGTGGAGAAGACGCTGCCCAGTCTGATAGACAGCATGGAGCCTGGGTCAGGAGGTGAACGTCGCCCCTGGCCCTAACCGAGCCGAATGTCGTGCCACCGGGGAGTGAGCAGCCCGCGCCCCCGTCGGTCGCTCCTGACAGCAGATGCCTGTCGGGCCTGGTCTAATAGCTTGCAAAATATAAGTAGTTTAGTGAAGGTAGAAGTTTAAGTTTGTGGGGGAGCCCCAGTGTAAATATTACTGTGTGCTTAATGACTACTAGTCGGTTTTGTTTTCTGTGATGGAATTGCTCTGTTCAGGGGAGCCTGTTCCCTTTTGTTCCTTAGTTTTCCCTTAACATAATTTTGTATTTTATTATTTCTTTCTCGTACCTACCCAGTTTGTCCCATAGGCCCGCGACCTTGGGAGCCCAGGGGCATGGCCCGCGAGGCCTGGCTGCTCGTAACCAGTAGGGAAAGGTGGGGTGCGATCGGTTAGAATATTTTAAAGCAAAGCTACGTAAAGCAAAACTAAGGAACAAACTATCCCGTTGGCTGGGTAGGAAGGAATTCCACCATATGTAAACAAAACAGGGAGGTAGTCATTAAGCATAATGATAGTAGTGTACCCTAGTGGAGCCCCCGAATGCCCTAGGGCCAAAAAGTGTTCGGGTTGGGGTGCTTTTGTAGGACCATATACTAAGTAAACAATGGTAAGATTGAAGCTTAGGAAAAATGACATAGCTATTCCAGTAGTTCAGGAGAGATGGGCGTCGTTGTCATCCTTCGACCGGTACGTGTCCTGGTCGGATCACTTCGTCCTTCAGTCGTCCGGATCCTAGCCCGCTACGCCCCCTTTCTTGGTTGCTGCTTCCTTGCCTTTTTCTTCCTTCAGCCTGCCGGCCTACCGTAGAAGGTGCTTGAGGAGCTGGCAGTCCTTGTAGAGGTGTTTTATGGGGTAGTCGTGGTTGGTGCATGGGCTCTCCATGAGCTCGTAGAAGTGACCGGAAGGGCCCTGCTGGGGCTGCATGCCCGCATGATCAGCCATGGTGACCAACATGGAGTTAGCCAGTCGGCGGTGATTCTTTCTATTCTTTTCACCCTCTGCGTGGAGGGCCCTTTGTCCTAATCCGGCGCTTGGCCTCGCCCTTGCCTTGGCCTCCAACGGAGCACGGCGGGAGCGGCGTTTGTTGGGGGTTTTGGGACAAAGGTCCGTAGTCTCGGGCCATCAGGGCTAGGACTCCAGTCGCTGCTGCATGTGTCTCAGTTCGGTCCGAGCCACGTGAATACAAGCAGTCAGTGTGGAGCGGTCTCTAGGTCAAGATGAGGTGCCAGTGCGGCCTCCTGTGCCGCACTTGGCGATTGTAGCGGCGATCAGGTGGAGCGACCCATCTGCCGCGTCCTTGTTCCCCTGGTGGAGAGCGAGGACGCGAGTCAACGTCGCGATATGGAGCACTCCGCTTGTTGAATGGTGGCAGTCTCCACTAGTGCCTAGAGGTTCTGGTGGATCGCCTGTTCATGAGGGTCGTTTGGCTTGGACAGGCCGCGCAGAAGCATTGCCACGGCGGTGATGTTCTAGTTCGCCCGAGCAAAGTACGGGGGATCGTTCCCCCTATCCATGGTGTTGTGCTGGACCTGACGGGTGCGCCCCTAGGCACCGCTCGCCGGTCTATGCGCACAGGGCACAGTGTGGTGCACCGGGCGTGCTAGCACAGTTGGTGCCTAATGCAGCCACCATTGTCGTAGTTCCTCCCTATGCTCAAGTGTGAGCTTAGGGGTCTCCACGTGAGGGTCCAGAGAGGTGTGAGTCCGTGAGGACTCTGCTTCCACCGGTGGGTGTCCTGGACGGTCCGCCATGGCGCACTCCCAAGACAGACGGTGGCTAGGTGCCATGTCGCCGATGCTAGATCCGTCACTCTCGAGCACTAGTGGAGATAGCTGACATTCCCGCCACTCTCGAGCACTAGTGTCATCCATGAGGTCGAGGAAACAGGTGGGAGCATAGCTCACCATTCCCATGAATTCGCATGCGAGAGGGGGCGGCGTAGGCATCCTTCAGAGCCCTAGGGCATATGCATCTGTGGAAGATGCGAGGCCATAGGGGAACTAGTCATATGGTGGTTGCATTGGGGACAACGGGGTTCCGCTGGGTAATCGGTGGAAGATAGAGAATAGTAAGTAAATAACAGCGTGTATATTACTCACAGCGGGGTTTGAGCAGAGAGTTTGCTCAGGAAGAAGCGCAATGCTACGTCATCGAAGTCATGCATCCTAGAGTCAATGGAGGGCACCCCTCCGATGGGTGCAGGACATGAGCCTCCTCATGGAGGTGTAGCACGCCGAGCCAGTCGGTGACGAAGTCCAGGCTTCGAAAGAGGAAGGCCTAGGATGGCTCAAAGATGGGTGGAATCGCATCCCAGCGGGTGAGAGTGCGGGAAACTCCGCGAGCCAAAGCGAATCATATCGCCCGAGCTTGCCATGGCGAGGGTGGCAGAAATGTGGGCCATCCGATGACCAAAAAGTGTTGAACGTACAACGTCTTCCCCACGGACGGCGCCAACTGTCGATGCAGAATATGACCAACTAGTAAATATTTGTAGTTTTGCCATATGTTGTGATCGGAGGTGGCCTAGCACTCAATGACATAGGGTTTATAGTGGTTCAGGCAACGTGCCCTAAGTCTAGTTTGGGTCGGTCAGTGACTTTATTCCTGAGCCTAGGTGCTCGAAGTTTGCAGTGGGGTTACAAATGAGAAGGAGAAAGATGGGGTGTAGAAGAGGTCTGATCGGCTTCTGGTCGGAAGAGCCAAGAGCGACAGGAGCTATGCTATGAGCTAAGTGTTCAAGCGTGTGCTTGGGGTACGAATCTGGCGGTTCTGTGGTTGTGAGCTAGTGAACTTGATCGGTGCTTATTATCTTCAAGAAGGGCTCTCCTTTTTTGGAGGGGCACATCCCCTTTTATAGATAAAGGGGATGGCTTTACAAGTGAGAGGGTGAGGGTACGTATGCTACCAAGCATTGTTGCCCATACCTACCGAGCCTTGTTGCCCACACCAGGCGGGTACAAGATAATGGTAGGCGCCTACAACACTTGTTGATGTCATTATAGAATGTCAGATGCATGTGGGAGGTCGTGTTGCCTTCTTCAGGGATGGTAGACATCGGTACCTATAAATACTGCTTGATGCCTAGAGGCATGTGAGGAGTCTCACCACGTTCACCCGGTACTGGTAAATCCCTGGCGCCCATAATGCTATCGATGCCCAGAGGCACGTGGGGAGGGCCTTATCGTATGGGAGTTTTTAGCGGCGCCTACAATACTATAGAGGGATATGTCGGCACCTACAATATTGTTTATGTCAGGGTGGCTGCAGAGTACTATTCCGTGTGATGGTATGGTACCTGGTATAGTGGTTTTGACTTGTGAGCCTTGCCTTGCTTTTCTCCACACGTCTCCTGGTTCCTACCGAGCGGGTGTCCTCGGTCAGATGGCTCCAGTCAGCTCTAAGTGTGCCGGTCAGAGAAGAGCGGTGAGCAGGGTTCCTGTGATCCTTGGTCGGAGTCACAGGGTCGGAGTCGGAAGTAGTGTTTTGGGCCAGGCCTTCTGATCGGAGAGGCCGTCCGGTGGTGGCTGGAGTTGAAGCGAACGCTCCGGTCGGAGAGGTGGGCCGAAGCAGCCGATGAGCGGGCGCTATTCCTCTTCAGCCAGACCTTCTAGTCGGTGACTGGGCCACTCTTCTAGCCTGTCGTTTTAGACTCTTGGGCTGGCCCATGAGTTACGTGCTGTCGGCTTGGAACGAGCCTTGGCGTGGAAGCTGGTCCCCAAGGGACCCTAGGTTTATGAACCCGACAAATATTTTACTTGAAAAAAACTTTTCTAGACTATGGTGTAGTTCTAGAAAAAGTACCTCTTTTGTGCGATAATGAAAGTGCGGTAAAACTTGCAAATAATCCGGTTCAACACTCTCGCACCAAGCACATAGATATCTGTCATCACTTTCTTAGAGATCATGTTGCAAAGAATGATATATCATTAGAAGGTGTAAGGAACGAGGATCAATTGACGGATATCTTTACTAAACCGCTAGATGAGGCGACTTTTTAGTCGATTGCGGAATGAGCTCAATGTTCTTGATTTTAGTAACTTCACTAAAAAATGAGCTTGTGTTGTCCCTTGCATTGCATTGTAATGTACAACATGTTTACTTTTTGGTAAAGCATATAGGGCTTGTCTAACATGGTTAAGATAAGCCGCCGTAAAGCGAGTGAAGAAGCTTAACCTTGGATCCAACTTGACAAGCAACTAGATTTACTTTCAAGTATTGCATTGCATAAGCATGAATGTTGTTTTGTCAGTTTATCTTCAAATTGCCCTCTTATTGCCTATTTTCTTAAAAAGAATTATAGCCTAAGGCAAAATATTTTGAAAATTTTTGAGGGTTTGAGAGAGGTCACTCACATCAGTCCTAATTAGGTGTTTATTTGGATCTCATTGAAGTTGGGACTTGATTGGGAATAGGCAGCATGAAGAACTTTGAAGATTTGCTAGGAAAAAGAGCGACCGGACGCTGCACCGGACTCTGATGTCTAGCATCCAATCAGTTCACTAGACGTGAACCTGCTGTGATGGAGTGACCGGACATCACCATTCGAGCCCTAGCTGCCGAATCCACGCCAGCGCTTGCCTGCTACACCGCCTCCCACGCCACCGAGCTACACCACCGCCTGCCCGTTGTGGGGATATTAACCCCTATACCCTTACGGCTAGGTTTGGGCCGACTAGGACCAGGGGGTCTGGCCCACTAGAAGACGACGCGCTGGCCCTAGCCGATCTGCTTGGAGTCTCACACAAGGAATCAAGATAGACTTGGAGATCAAGCAAGATCCTGGTCGGTTAGAATAGGAATCCTTATCCGACCACCTATGGCAATTGTAACTTATTAGGATTAGTTTCCAGATCTATAACCCTGCCCCCCAGACTATATAAGGCGGGCAAGGGGACTCCTCTCAAAAATCATCTCATTGACATACAACAATACAATCAGACGCAGGACATAGGTATTACGCCTTCATGGCTGCCGAACCTGGATAAAACCTCGTGTTTGTCTTGCGTCACCATCTCGTTTGTAGCTTGTGCACCTGTCTACCGATAATCTATTACCTTGGGCATACCCCTAGGTAGACTGCCGACCATATTTCGTCGACAGTGTCGTGCCAGGTAGGGGGTGTGCGTACTACTCCCCAGATGAACAAGATGGTCATCATCCCCGGTTCCATGGCCATGCCGAACAGCCTCACGTTCACCATCGGCCAGATCACCTGGACCACTAGCTCCGACAACTTCATCGCCATGACCACGGAGGAGGCGCAGATCCAATCTGCGTTGACCACTGCTTCACCAGCATCAGCTATGGCTCTGACCACGTTGGATCTGGCTCCGTCCACACCAGCATCGTCTTTAGCCACGCCGACAACCCGTTGTTCGCTTCCTCGCTACAAAGGGAGGCAGATCGACAACACCGACCTGCTCTACTCCATCGATCGGGTCGGCACCAAGCTTGCTGAAACCCTAGCTCTAGTAGATTCGATTCAAAATCAACCTACCGAGCAGGTAACCACTACCCACAATAGATCTACCCGACCTAGCTTGGGCCAGTCGTCCTGCATGACTCGGTACGGATCTTGTGGTCACGTATACTCCTAAAGGGCGCTCCATTCATCACCTGACCAGCCCCTGCAATGGGTCTCTGGCTCTCCGAGTGTGAAGCCTTGATGGAGAATTACCTAGGCTAAGCCCTACGGACCTATGAAACACTGCTTCCAACTACGCGTACAATATACAACGCTGCTCAGATATGTGTTTTATACATCGACCTCGGCCAAAGCCACGCAACTTCATCAACATGGTTCAGGATTGAGGAGTATCAAGAAGGATCGGTCCACATAGTTCAAGAGGGCGGCTCAAGCTCCCTGTCCAGCATCTCATCTATTGGCTCCAGTCCACACTGAGCTTCAAGCATCATGACAATGAAGAAGTTGAATACGATCTGGATATCCTAGAACACTCCCCAGGGGTACCCATGATTCCCATCCTTCCCACCAAGGCGAGGAGACTTGATCAATGTCATCAGTAACGATGAACCACCGGCAGTTGGCGAAATGGAACAAGACAGGCTAGCACGCGAAGCACGCAATATTGACCGGTTTAATCATAGACAAGCCAAAGCCAAGGCAGAGGAGGAGGCACGACGCATAAGGTTCCAGCCACGCGATCTCAACAATGCCTTTGATAGGGTAGGGGAAAAGTAGGTCTTCAGGACTCCAAGCGCCAACGTAGCTGTTGCTATGGCGACAATGCAACGACTACCCAATACCCTAGAAATCTAGGCAATTCGTGATGATGTACAAGCCTACCTGATGGCTGCTATAGCCCAGACCGTAGAGATTGCAAACCAAGCCCAGGGCTTCGTCCATCTCAGTCGAATCAAGCCGCAGTCACCAGTACTCAAGTCACCCACTAGTCACCCAACCAACGTGGCTCATGCAACAACGACCCACCAGACAACCATCAAGGCAGAAACGGTGGTCATGATGGTGGTCGGGACGACAACCGCCGCAACAACCAGGACAATAATCGATGAGACAACCATCGCCGTGATAACCGTAGTCGCGAGGTCAACCAGGGTGGCAATCGGGATCACCGTGATGGCAATAACAATCTCCGCCATTCCCTCGAAGAACGCGATATGTGCGATCGCATTAACCAAAGAGCCAACGATCGTGCATCCCACAAAAGCTATCGCCATATGGAATATGATACTACCCATAGCCCTCTGGGTTTGAAGCAGTTTACTCCTCACCTTTGCCAAGTCATGTGGCCAAAAAACTTCAAGCTCAAAAAACTCTAGAAGTACGATGGTAAGGAGAACCCCGAGTTATGGGTCATGCTCTACGAAACTACATGTAGATCAGCCATGGCTGATGAGCACGTCATGTCTAATTACTTCCCAGTCACCATTGGCCATGCAGGCCACCAGTGGCTGGTCAGCTTGCCGACAAACTACTTTGATTCTTGGCAAGAGCTCAAGCAAGCATTCATCGAAAACTTCATTGCTACTTGCGAACAACCCGGCAACAAATATGATCTGCAGCGGATTCGAGATCGCAAAGATGAGCCACTGCATGAGTACGTCCGACGCTTCTCGGAGATGTGCATCAAGGTCCCATCAATCTCCGACAACGAGGCAATCGAAGCTTTCATCACTAGTCTCCACTTCCATGATACCCTAAGGGACAAGCTCCTCCGCAAAAGACCTAAATCGGTCACAGCGCTCCTAGCTACTACTAAAAAATATGCGAACACTGATGATGCTAAAAAGATAATCATTGAAGAAGTAGCAAGGGTTCCACGCTCCAACCACCCCCCCACACCGCGACGACTACCGCGGCAACCGTGGTCGGAATGACAATTTTGATCATCGCAACCAGTGCAACGATTCTCGCGACCACCACGACCAGCGTAATCAGCGGTGTAACCACCGTGACGATTATAGGGGCAAGCGTGCTTGAGAGGATGACGGCGAAGTCAACATCGTTAAAAAAGGTGGCAGAACATCGCAACTACGAAGAAGACTACGCCAAAGCATTGAAAGGACCCTACCATCTCCATCCCAAGTCAAACCATACCATGGAGAATTGCCGTGTTCTCAAATCCATCTACACGCGCCAACAGGCTCCTGGATAAATCCGACAAGCCTAACGACGTAGGAGAGCAGCGTAACAAGGACAATGATGATGAAGACTGTAGATCCCTGTCACAAGTACATCAAGCCAACCTGACCAGCAGTCCACTACCATCATTGGGGACAGAGTGTCCATCGAGACCAAATGAGAGCGCAAGCTGCTCACCCGCGCTTGCTTGAATGTGGCCAATGCCGACAACCTCATCGCCTGATCTATGGCTCCCTCCTTGGTCTCACCGTGAGATCTCCTTCAGCAGAAAGGACCAATGGGCTGCAATACCTAAGCCAGGGCATTTTCCTCTAGTTCTCGATCCTTGTATCAATAAGGTTCAGTTCGATAGAGTGCTGATTGACGGTGGCAGTTCCATCGATATACTGTTCAAGAATAGTTTGCCAGCCCTGAAGATAACCCAGGCTGATCTCAAGCCATACTGAGACACAATTCTAGGGTGTTCTCCCTAGATAGAGCTCCACACCTCTCAGGCAGATCATGTTACCTATGCAATTTGGTACCCCAGACCACTTTCCGCACCGACTACGTCAATTTCGTGGTCGCCGACTTTGAAGGCACCTACCATACTATCCTTGGCCGACCAGCGCTCACCAAGTTCATGGCCATACCTCATTATAGGTATTTGGTGCTCAAGATGCCTACTAAGAAGGGGGTTCTAACTCTCAGGGGCAATGTATACGTAGCTTACACCTATGAGGATGACAGCTTCAAAATAGCAGAGGCTCACGACCTCTCTATTCGCATGGCCAAGACCATGCTCGATGCCAAGCAGACCCTAGACGATCACCTAGAGATCCCAGAGCTCGAGGCCCCATGCAAGAACATCAAGTCCAAAGAGCACAAAGAGATCCAGCTGGTCGACAGGTGATCCCAGCAAAACAGCCCTTATCGGGGCCAACCTAGATCCTAAATAGGAAGACACTGCTCGTCAGGTTCTTGAGGAGCAACATGAGTGTGTTCGCATGGAAACCCGCTGACATGCCTAGGTGTACCTCGGAACTTGATCGAGCACTCCTTAAATGTCGATGGCAAGGCCAAACCCATCAAGCAGAAGCTATGACGGTTCGCTCAGCGACAAAATGGAGGCTATTAGGGTAGAAGTTACATGGCTTTTAGCAGCTGGATTTATCAAAGAATTGTATCATTCAGGAGTGGTTAGCCAACCCGGTTCTTGTACGCAAAAAGAATAAGGAATGGAGAATGTGCGTTGATTACACTGATCTAAACAAACACTACCCTAAAGACCCCTTCGGCTTACCTCGCATAGACGAGGTCGTAGATTCAACTACCAGTTGCGAGCTGCTTTCCTTTCTCGATTGCTACTCTGGTTATCACCAGATCGCTCTCAAAAAGGATGACCAGATCAAGACATCCTTCATCACTGCCCTTCGGCGCCTACTGCTACATGACCATGTCATTTCGGGCTCAAAAACGCTGGGGCTACCTACCAACAGGCCTGCCTCAAAGACAAGATAAAAGACGACCTCGTCGAGGCTTATGTTGACAATGTAGTTGTTAAAACCAAGGAAGCATACACCCTTGTAGACAACTTAGAACGTACCTTTGTAGCCCTTAACACATTCAAATGGAAATTAAACCCAAAGAAGTGCATCTTTGGTGTTCCATCTGGTATACTGCTCGGCAACGTCGTTAGTCACGATGGCATATGCCCTAACCTAGAGAAAGTAAAAGTTGTCTTGGACATGAAGCCACCCTAAAAATGTGAAGGATGTTCAGAAGCTAACCTGATGCATGGCTACCCTCAGTTCGTTTCATATCTAGATTAGGCAAAAAAGGACTACCATTTTTCTGGCTGCTCAAAGCATTCGAGAAGTTTGAGTGGTCGGAGGAAGCAGACTGTTGCCTTTACATAGCTGAAACTAATTCCTTACATCACCTCTGGTCCTCACTGCTCCTAGAGAAGACGAAACCCTCCTGCTTTACATTGCAGCAACTAATCGAGTGGTCTCCACTAGCCATGGTGGTCGAGCGTGACGAGCCCGACCACGTCTACAAGGTGCAGTGACCAATTTATTTTCATTAGTGAGGTGCTCAGTGAATTCCAAGACTAGGTACCCATAGATTCAGAAACTGATCTACGCCATACTAATTACATCCCAAAAGTTGAAACACTACTTCGATGGATATCGTGTGGTGGTCATGACCGAGTACCCTCTGGGAGACATCATTCGCAACAAGGATGCAAATGGGTGCATTGTCAAATGGGCAATGGAGCTATGCCCTTTCTCCTTGGAATTTGCAAGCCAGTACTACAATCAAGTCTCAGGCACTTGTCGATTTTATCAGTCGAGTGGATAGACTTAAGCACACCTGCCGCTCAGGGGGCCACTGAGTATTGGAAGACGTACTTCGATGGCTCTCTCAACATCGACTGGCAGTAGGAGCAAGAGTCCTTTTCATATCACCATCCAAGGAGCAGCTCTGATATGTCCTCAGGATTTATTTCCCGACGTCTAATAACGCCGTCGAGTACAAAGCATGCCTACACAGTCTATGCATTGCTGGTCGAGCTTAGGTGTCAAGCGTCTCTATGTCTATGGAGACTCGGCTCTAGGTCATCAACCAACTCAATAAGGACTGGGATACGACCAGCGAAAAGATGGACGCATACTGCAAAGCGATCAGAAAGCTGGAAGGCAAGTTCTATGGCATCGAGTACACACATGTGGTATGGGACAAAAATCAAGCAGCAGATGCGCTGTCAAAGTTAGGATCATCCCGAGCTAAAGTCCCACATGGCAGTATTCATTCAAGACCTGCTCATGCCCTCCATCAACGAAGAAGATCCCTGCGGTCGATAAGCCTCCAGACCAGCCATTGGTGGCTACGGTTCCGGCGTCAAACAACACCAAACCACCTCTGACCACTAAGAAGTCTGACTGGAGAGTACCTTTCATCAAGTATCTAATAGATGGTAGCAGTTACACAGATCAGACAGAAAATGAACGCCTGATGCATCGCAGTAAGCAGTATCTGCTCATCGATGGCAAATTGTGGCGCAAGAACGCGAAGGAGGAAATCTTGATGAAGTGTATAACCCAGGAGGATGGTGAACATCTCCTAGACAAAATCCACTCTTGCTCCTGTGGCAACCACGCAGCCTCGAGAATGCTGGTCGGTAAGGCTTTTCGAGCAGGGTTCTATTGGCCGTCAGCCGTAGCCGATGCAGAGAAGCTAGTCCGCCATTGTGAAGGTTGTTAGTTTTTTGCCAAAGAATCAACGTACCAGCGCACGAGATTCAAACTATACCAGCCTCTTGGCCCTTCATATGCTAGGGACTTGGATATGATTAGGCCTTTCAAACCGGCCCTTGGAAAGTTTACATGCATCTTTGTGCTGATCGACAAATTCTCTAAGTGGATAGAGTACATGCCCCTGGTCAAGGCATCTTTAGAAAAGGCTATCGCATTCCTCGACCAGGTCATCCACCGCTTTGGCATACCCAACAGCATCATCACTGATCTGGGTACTCAGTTCACCGGGAATGCTTTTGGGGACTTCTGCGATGAAAGGAGCATAGTAGTAAAATACGTCTTGGTGGCACATCCTAGAGCTAATGGACAAATGGTATGATCCTGGATGCACTTAAGAAGAGGATGTATAGAGAGAATGACAAAGCTCCTGGAAGATGGCTCAAAGAGTTACCAACCGTGGTTTAGGGTCTCAGAACCCAGCCCAGTTGCAATACTGGTGTATCACCATACTTTATGGTTTATGGCGCTAAGGCAGTGCTCCCAGCAGATATAGCCTTCAGATCAGCATGGGTAGAGAACTTCGATGAAGACAAGGCCAATGAAGTGCGAGAGCTAGAAGTGAATAGTGCAGAAGAGAAGCTGACTTGATTCTTGCGTACAGTAGAGCCAAATACCTTGCTATTTTGTGCAGGTACTACAACAAGAACATCAAGGAGCAGTTCTTCATGGTCGGGGACCTAGTCCTAAAGTGGAAGATGAATCAGGCTGGTGTCCACAAACTCGCAACCCCATGGGAAGGACCCTTCATGATCAAGGAGGTTACACGCCCTACATCATACAGGTTAGCTCACCTAGACGGCACAGACGTACCCAATCCTAGCACATCAACAAGCTTAGACTGTTTCTATGCTTAGCTACTAAGATATGTACCCCTCTTGTACTTTTGATTTATTTCAATAAAGCTATTATGATTTCTCCGACCACTATAATGTGTCACTTCAAAGTCTATGGTTATTCTAACTCTACCAGTTAAAACTGACCACCATTCCTTCTTGGGTTCTCAGAGCAGGCCCTATCTCCTGGTTCCTCCCAACGCATGCATGGGATCCACTCTCTACGCTACGGGTGATCGGTAGGTGCTCTCTGGTTTGACTTGTGTGTTTCTACGTGTGCACAAGCTACGCACCTCACACTCTGACCACAAGACAAACTAGGGCCATACAAACCTTTTAGGATGACATGTCAACTGAACTGGTACAACTAAATAGAATGCCAACATGTTCTAACTTAGTTACACCAACATGATATCCGAGCTTAAACATGTTTTCTACAAAATGAAAAAGCTTATGTTGATATACAGTTACGTTATTACAAGCTGCCTGAAAAGGACCAAGTTTACAATAACCCAACTACATATTCTTCTATAGCTATAGCCTACACTATTGGCTGGTCGGGGCATGTGGCAACTGCTACTCGCTGGGCCTAACATCGTGCTCGGGTCTCAGGGACTCTGACATTGATCGAGCAGAAGAAGATGGCCCTACCGATGTCCTGGCTGGTCGAGACCGTAGGCTTCGCCAGTTGGCTTAAAGATGACGGCGCTCCCTAGCTAACTTGTTGATGGCGCTCCTTATACGGGTGGTGTCGCACCTCTACATAGGTTAATATCACCAATTATTTTTGCCGACAAATCCAGTTGGGTCATCTGTAGCTCCTCGACCTTGTCTGGATCTACCTCCTTCGGGTATCCAGCCTCCAGGCACTTAAGATCGATTAGGGGGTAGTGAGCACGTACCATGCTTAGCACATGTGCGCCTGCGTACTCTCCCGCCTCCTTCACAAACTCCTAGAACCATCCCCATGCCCTCTGGCATCTCTCGATCAATCCCAGCTGCGGCAGTCCTTGGCACATCTTCTGCTAGCACCAGATCGATGAGGTTAAGGACCAGCAAAATACCCTTTGCCACCTCCTAGCACCGGCTTTTCCAGGTGTCATGGTCCTTGGTGATCTCTTAGCATTGCGCCTTCCTAGCCATCATGGTCTTTCATCATGGCCTCTAGATGCTTCTTTGCATTGATTTTTATAACTACAAACCGCACATGTCGTTAAGATGTTAGACCACGCCAAACTATAGGTAGGCAACAAAAATGAGCGAAGGCGGTTGGACAACTTACCTTTCAGCTCCTCTATCATCTTGGTCGTGTGGTCCCGGAGCTGCGACTGGTCTTGCACTAGTTTTTTGTTGTCCTTGTTTAGGTGATCACACTCTCCGCCCACATGACTTTTCTCCTCTCAGAGATGGATCACTTCAGCTTCTAAGCCTGCACTACAGTTGTTACTACCAACAATGCAACAACACTTGTCAGTAGTCGATATGATAAAATGGCTACTTACTTGTTCTTTCCCGCTCTTTCTTACTGAGCTAGATGACTAGGTTCTGGTTCTGGGAATCTTGCACCGTCTTTTCATGATCGGTGGCTTCAAGTCGCTGGCGCAAGTGGTCCACCTCCGCTGTCAGCTCCTTGTTATTTGCAATGATCCCCTCGATCTAGTCGAAGCATTTCTTGCGGTACCTTGCGGTCTTCATTAAGTCCTCTATGCAAATAGCTAAGTAAGACAACTATGACTAGACCACAAGACCAGGGGGTGAAGCAAAGCTTACCTGCACTTCCGTAACAAGCCGCTTCGCCGCCCATTCAACTTTCTTAGTTTCTTCGACCTCCGGGATTTCTTCATGGATAACCCATCGGTCGTTCCGCTAACACGACACATAAACATGTTGTCGCTTGTCTTGTGGATGGCCCAGGACCTCCTCCACCTTGTCCTCTTCAAGCACTTCTTCGAGTCCTAGTGCTAGCCCAACGACAGTAGCATCTGTGATCACCACAGCCTTCCCATGAGCTACAACATCGGTTAATGTGGTCTGTGCTCTCACCTCCGGCCGCTGCTCCTCGGTCTGCTCTGTTACCCTCCACACTGAGGTGTTGCCCTCAGTAGTTTTAGCACTCGGAGCACTTGTGCCTAGCTCGGCTGGTCCCTCCACCACCTGCTCGGGGACTATTGTCTTACGGCTCGCTTGCTGAGGCCCCGACGGATCTTCTACTATGGCTTCCTCGGTGGTCGGTTGCTGGGTAGTCTGCTCTGTACACATCGGCGGCACCATGCCACTTCCGGCTAGCTAGTTTAGACTTTTCTGTGGATGCCGAGCTAGTATATCCGAGACAAGTTCAGAAAGCAATCATAATAAATGCAAATTGCTAACTTATATCAAGGTTACAAATACTTACATGTTGGAAGCATGAAATGATGTGGAGAAGGTGCGGTCTCTTCGGCCGTACTTGCTCCACAGGGTTGTGCGGATGACTCCTGGTCTCCCTCTACATCCAGCACTGTCGCTGGGCCTTGGGGCTCGACCCCTCCGCCACTTGTCCTTCACGTTGCAGTGGTCAGTGGCGTGCTCGGTTGAGTTGTCGCTCCTGTCGCCGGTCGCATTCCTTGCCCAGGTACTCCCGAGGTCGACCCGGCTGCATCCTTCACCTGTCGTCGGCGATGTGGGTCCCACAGGCATGGAGGACCCACCCTGCTCCATCGACTCTAGTTGCTTCCTCCTTTTTTGGGGGACAAGTTGAAAGGTGTCTGCATCTTCTCCCTCCTCTACGCCATCATTCGGCCAAGCAAAAATTGCCTATCGACGGTTGCTGGCCGGGTTCTCCTCCGGGTCCTCCTTGGGCTCATTGATATTTAGCGCCCTACCAGTGAGCAGGGTGGTTACTGATCTCATCTTCGACTGTTTGGGGGCAGTCGGCCGCTTACCAGCAGCTTTGGCCGCTGCCTCCTCTCTAGCTCTGACCTTCACCCAGTCGACGTCCTTGTCCTCGATCTCGACGCTGGTCTAGGTGGTGGGATCAGCTCCTTGTGGCCACTCTACTCCAGGGGGTGGTGATACAAACACTGTCGCTCTATCCCAACCTTTAACCTGGGTAACAAAAGGGAGTGAACACAGTAAGTTTCCACTTACCCTACCACAATATAAGACTACGGGTACGCGGCAAGACGAGTTACCTTTGGGAGAGGTCGGGCAAGCTTGAAAGCATGCTCGATGTCGCTCAATCTGGCATAATTTGGTTTGGCTAAGTTAAATAGCTTGCCAATTCTAGCTTTGACTTCGATTTTGTCAAGCGCCCTCTGCCTCATCCTCATCGGGTCTGCGCTCCCTTGATACTCATAGCCAGGATGTACCCTCCTCTAGCAGGGCTGGACCCGTCGGCTGATGAAACTCCCGACTACGCTTGGACCATCCAGTTTTTTCCATGGGATCATTCCAAATATTTCTAGGATCTATCCCAACTGCTTGGGCTTCTCTGACTAGCTCGTCTTCTTCTCTGGAATGTAGCCCATGTCGCACAGCGTGATCGTGTTTAGCTCTTCATAGATGTAGAACCATTTTTTGTACCAGTCATTAAGCGACGTGTTCCATGGGCAGTGCAGGTACTAGGCTTTCATGCCGTCACGGAGGTTGAGGTATACACCCCCGGCTATCTTTGAACCACCGCTTCCTTTCTTCCGTAGATAGAAAAGATGGCGGAAAAAATCGAAATGGGGCTGGAAGCCGCCATACGCTTCGCATAGATGAATAAAAGTGGCGATAAGGAGGATCGAGTTGGGATGCAGATTGCAAATCCCAATCTCATAGTAAAGATAGCCCCTAAAGAAATAGATGCACCAGAACTCCAAATCCTCGTTTAAAGAAATCCTCGAACACCAAGATCTCACCTGGTTGTGGATCGGGGTACCCCTCGCCCTCTGGTGCATGCCATCCTACGAGCTCCTTATTGTGGAGTACCCCCATGGTGATGAGTCTTCAATGGTCTGCTCATTGCTTTTTGACTTCCACCATTCCTTTGCCATGACCCCTGTTTTCTTATGCGCATCACTTTTCGCCATTTCCTTTCGTCTTCCGCCTCTGACTCTGGTTTTGCTGGTGAACAGGGAGTGTTCTGATCTTCAATAGCAGTGGGGGATCAGCAGAGCCGACAGTCGAAGCGGCGGCAGATTGATTGGTGGCGATTTCGAATGTGTTAGGGTTGGTTGGCTAGAGGAAGACGAAAGCTGCGGTTGCGAATGGCAATGGGGTTTAGTAAATAGTAACTGACCTATCATATACTATATTTAACCCAAGATTTCTGCCATTTCGTCTACCCGAGATTCTTGGGGGACGTGCGTACGAGCCGCAAACGGTTGTTTTCACGTTTGCAGTATTACTCAGCCTCGAGATCTATGCCAATATATGCGCCTCTTCATTGCCAATGTGGGAGGGCCCAAGCTGACGCACCTACTAACAGGTGCCATGCAACTGTTTGCTTGACAAGACAAAAAGGTAGTATGACATGCTGTACCCGTCTACTTTTTTGACCAGATGTAACAGACCAGACTTGTCAGAACAAATAAATAAATAAATACATAAAATAATAGTAAAAGTGACATATGGTTTTTTGCCACACTTTTTGTGCTTGGGGACTGTCCCAACCACCCTCGTGCTCGGGGACTGTCGCGACTATCCATGTGTTCAGGGACAGTCCTGACCACCATCGTGCTCGGGGACTGTTCCAACCACTCTCGTGCTCTGGACTATCTTGACCGCCCTCATGCTTGGGGACTGTCCCGATTACCTTTGTGTTCGGGGACTGTCCCGACTATGGTTATTCTCGGGGATTCGTCGTTTTCCCCATGCTGCACTCGGGGACTGCCCCGACCACTCTCCGACCATTGCTCGGGGATCGCTCTCCTCGGCTACATGTGATTTGTACTCACATACAGTTGAGAGGCATTTATTTTTTCTCACTTAGACCTTGCTACAAGGCTGATACCCCGCCTTCCAGCAAGCTCGGGGACTACATCGGTACGATGCACCTGCCGGTGCAGCTCGTATCGCCTGTACGACGATTGGATTCTCAACTTAACTAGGAATTCTTTTTAGACCCTGGCACCACGTGCCTATGTTACCTGCTACCAGGATCGGGGACTAAGTGGGCACACTTCACCTTGCGGTGAATGTGCTTATTTTATCGACCCCTACGCTCTGACTGTTGGCCATAACTACTACAGTACAAGGGTCACTTACATTTCTTTTCAGAAATACAAGTGGGCACACTTGATCAGGAAAGAAATATTTTTCTTTTTTCTTTAGAGCACCATGCATTCTTTGGACAACCGAAATCTTCGGCTATAATCATGGTCTACTGCTTTCTGTGCTGACCAGAATACTGGCACATTTGCTTGGTCAACGTTTCAACTAGTTGGAGATGACATGAAGACAAACCACATTAGTCGAAGAAGATCAAATGGCCTATCGCAACATAATACATGGTGCTCAGGGACTAGCTATGGGGGTATTAACCCCTATACCCTTACGGCTAGGTTTGGGCCGACCCGGACCAGGGGGTCCGGCCCACTAGAAGACGACGCGTGGCCTAGCCGATCTGCTCGGAGTCCTCGTAAGGAATCAAGACAGACTTGAAGATCAAGCAAGATCCTGGTTGGTTAGAATAGGAATCCTTATCCGGCCACCTATGGCAATTGTAACTGATTAGGATTAGTTTCCAGATCTGTAACCCTGCCCCCCAGACTATGTAAGGTGGATAGGGGACTCCTCTCAAAAATCATCTCATTGACATACAACAATACAATCAGATGCAGGACGTAGGTATTACGCCTTCACGACGGCCGAACCTGGATAAAACCTCGTGTTTGTCTTGCGTCACCATCTCGTTTGTAGCTTGCGCACTTGTCTGCCAATAATCTACTACCTTGGGCATACCCCTAGGTAGACTGTCAACCATATTTTGTCGACACCTGTAGTCGCGCTGCCGCGCCGCGCCTTCTTGAACCCATGCGTCGCCGCACGCCATGTAGCAAGCTCACCGCGCTGCCCAGCTCCCATGCTGTACCGCCCTGCTCCCGTGCCCTCGCCGCTGTTCCCTCGCACAGCCACTCCAGCATGCCGCTGAGCCCCTACCCTAATGCCGTCGAGCTCGTGCCCTTGTGCCATCCTCACCACAGCCAAGCAACAGTGCCACATTGCTCCACGCCATGCCCTAATCCACTTCCCTACATCTTCTCGACTGTGGCAGCACTTCGCCGAAACCCTAGCTTCATAGTGTCGATCCAGTGGTTCCCTAATTTGTTCCTTGTTTATGCGGTTCGCCGGTTCGTCACGTAGCAAGCCCTCATTTCCAATTTCATATCTATTGCTTGCTTCTTAGGGTTTTGTATCTCTAGAATGTTGTAATTATTTATAAATCTGATCTATTCTAATGTGCAGCGAGTCGGTGTTTCTGAGGTCTCAGTGACAGTTGACAGTCAACTTGGGGCCAAGCTCGCGAGTATGGATCGAGGCCAAGCCTCGGAAGTGATAGTTGGCAGTTGATCTTTGTCAGTGGCAGTTGTTCTTTTCAGCTCCATCAGATGGCTCATGTCAAGAATGTTGGAGGAGGTCCCGGTGATGAGGATCCGAGGCCCCCACCTCGCCTGCCTATAGATACAAAAGGCAAGGCGACAAAGAAGCTAGCAATGAGGAAGCACAAGTATCCTGATGCAGATATAGCGAGAGCAACCGTAGTTGCAGAGGCCACAGAGCGCATAGAGAGAGGAGGTGCTAGGAGTGGTGTTGTTATTGCAGATCAGCTTTCTCCATCTACGATGGCTACACTTGAGCAGGTTGAGCGTCGTCATGGTGGTCTGGCTAGGACTATCATGGTTGGAGGATGGCATGTGGTTATTGATGAGAGTCGGCCTTAGGGGTAGTCACAGCAGCAGCCATAGCCAGCAGAGCAGACTCAGGAGGGAGAGCAGGCTGCGGAGATAGAGTGGGCACCTCAGCCACAGTTATGCTACTCTGGTCGTACCCATGCTCCAGTCACACCGAGGCCAGAGACACAGCGGAGGGGTTCTCATCTGCCTCCTAGACCACAGGGTCTGCCTCCAGTGACTCACCTAGATTTGAGGGCCGTCACGGCCAAGCAGGTGCAGTAGCTCAGATTTGTGGACTTTGAGCAGTGGTTCCCACCGAGGAGGGATGATCGAGCTTTAGAGGGCTTCTACACACCACTGCATGAAGATTTTTATAATGCATATCTTAATAGTGGGGCAGTATTTAGATCTCAGAGGGTGTGCAACATTGAGTCCATTGTAGCAGCGGCTAGAGAGCATATTCGCCCTTTCCTATCTTACCTGCCAGGGCTGACAAATTTACTTGGATGGACAGGCTTATATGTTCCATCTTGGGTTCGTGAGCTCTATGCTACACTTTGGATTGACCCGCTGCACAGATTCATTCACTTTGCTTTTAGAGGTAGAGATTACAGGCTGATGAGCTCTAGGGTTAGAGAGATACTCAAACTTTAGGAGCAGCCCATCCAGCTACATGAGGTTTGCTAAGGATAGACAACGCCTCCTAGACACCCTCACGGCGGTCTTGTGCCCCTATAGATCTAGTCCGCCATTGCTTCTTAGAGCGTTTTAGCAAGGGGTCGAGCAGGACACCTAGTGATCTCACTCCTACTACTAGAGTGCTTGATGCTATTATGAGAAGAACACTGCTTCTGAGGATGGGGTATCTTGAGGGCTTGACTCGCATACAGCTATGGCTACTGAACTCTCTGATGCAGCAGACTATGTTTGACATTTGGGATCTCCTTCTATCAGAGATGGAGGATACTATTGTAGAGGGGTTTAGGGGTCACAAACAGCTACCATATGCTCACTGGATTACATTCTTGATCCACAGGGCAGTTACTGTGAGGCCACCTGAGATGCTGGCAGAGTATAGTGGTGTTACTACAGAGTTCTCTACATACAACATGACTCAGATGATCCGCCATAGTGTAGTAAGGACTCCTAGCCAGCTGCACCATCGTCCATAGGTGCCAGAGACTACAGCCCAGCAGGATGAGACCATCAGCAGTATAGCAGCTATAGAGGAGGAACAACTTGATGCTCAGCAGGAGGGGATGGTCGAGAGCGACCCTAGTGACAGCTTAGATGATGACTACCGTGATATCCCTCAGATGCCTCCATGATGGCATGACCATGAGGCCAATAGCTCCAGTTTAGCTCCACCTGCACCGCAGATAGACCCCGCTCTACTTGCCATACTTGAACGGATGAGGCAGGATCAGGCTAGCTTGGCTCAGGAGACCACTGGCTACATTTGTATAGTTTTAGACTTGGCAGGATGAGTTCCAGCGATAGCAGCGGGCGATCCAGCAGCAGCAGCAGGCTATACAGTAGCAACAGCAGGCCATGCATTAGCAGCAGTTACTTGGGTTTATGCAGCATGTTGTGATAGCTATTGGGGCTCCACCGCCATAGCCTTCACCCAAGCTTGGTTAGCCTACCACCACTTCTATGACTCTAGTTTTATAGCCCAGTGGGCTTCAGAGTCAGGGACCACTAGTGCCACAGTTTCCTTCACCTACAGAGCAGGTGTCCCAGTGGTTTGCTTCGCCAGTGCTAGCCCCGTAGTTCACTCCTCGTTATATGGGCTTTACTCCACCTTAGAGTTCGTTAGTGCTCTCCCTAGTTTCTAGGAGCCTTGGTACTTCATTCAGTGAGTTGACAGGGCAGCTTACTCTGCCAGAGCTATATGTCCTAGGTCCTTCCACAGTTGCACCTATTACTAGGACTACAGAGACACACCCTTCTTCAGTTGCATCATTAGAGCCGCCTGCTACAGTCATATCTACAGAGCTTATGGCCGCACTTGTCCCTGATCTAACTCAGACCGCTTTAGCATCATTTCTAGCCACACAGGGTCAGACTACTCAGAGCTCAGGATTAGATGATGATGGCACATAGTTCCAGCTCGCTCCTCGCACCTCAGCGCTCGACTCGTCCACTGTAGCCCCACCGATCGACCCTTAGGTTTTGGTGTTTGACGCCAAAGGAGAAGAGAGATCGAGTATGTTAGTCTTAGGGGAGTGATACATTTAGGGGGAGTCTATCTATTTGCTTATAACTGATCTATTACATTTGGTTTTTTATACATGTGTTTACTTTCATGCATCGAACTATATTTATGTGATAGTGATATCTATGTGATCGTGATAATTATATGATATGTGACATGTGTACTCTCTACTTTGAAATATTTATATGTCATATCACTTGTGTTATGCTCTTTTGCTTTGCTTCCGCGTTTTACTCCGATGCAAATGAACTTTATTACTTGTACTCATGCTTATTTCATATCTTTTGAGTACATCATGTTGGCTTGGCTCATATAAGCTTGCCTAACACTTTTGTTCTTAATGACAAAGCTTATATGAACCAAGCATGTTAAAAACCTCATCTCTTTCACATACTCGAGGTGGTATTGTCATCAATCACCAAAAAGGGCAAGATTGAAAGCATCTAGGCCCCTAGTTGGGTTTCGGTGATTAATGACAATACATGATTACTGTGACTAACGTGTGTTTTGCAGAGGCAATTAAGTTAGGTCATGGTAATTGAGATCGATTGGGCTATCATGGTGGTCATGCCCCTACGATGGAAATCATTTCGGTTTTCTAAGGATGGACGACAAGGTTAAGGATGGACTAGTTCTAAGTATCGTTTGGTGTTGAGGAGACACTTAGAGTAGTTTAGAACTTTGTTTTTCCTTTGGCCGTACTATTAAGGGGGGTATGGATGGGTAGCTTGACCTAGGTGAGTCTAGTGAGTTAGGCGTGGTGCACACTTGCTAAATGTAGCACTAGGTAGCTCCTAAAAAGCCCTTAGATCCATTGGAGCAAACTTCATTCACATATGATCGAGAGTTGAAAGTGAATAGAGGGTCAAATGCTGACCGAATGCTGGCGTAGAGCCCGGTCAGTTCATTTGATCAAGGTGAAATCATTTGGATGTGACCGGACGCTGAGAGGTGAGTGACCGAACGCTGGGAGCCAGCATCCGATCGACTCCAGTAAGGTTCTGGAGAGGGAAAATCATGACCGGACGCGTCTGGTCACAACTTATACACTGGAGTTTAGGGAGAACTAACCGGAGCGCCCGGTCACCCCGTAGAGGCACATAATGGTTTGTGTTTCAACCAAGGTTATAAATACTTCCTCCATTCATGTTTGGGGGCTCTTTTGCTCATTCCAACAGCTGAGAAACACCTTTGAGAGTGCCAAGAAGAGCAAGGTCCTACTGAGGTGATTAAGATTTGAGAATCCCAAAGAGAGCCCTTGACGAGAACATCACTTCTTCATCACATACAAGCCAAGGAGAGGAGGAGGACCATCATAGGCGTCCAATTCATCTTTCTCATGGTGGAGGCCTAGTCCAACTGAAGTTGGAGCCCATCTCGGGTTCTAGGACCAGTCTGGCTTAAATTGGTCACCCAGGACGCATCCGAACTCCGTGTTTGATGATCCACATAAGCTCATATTTTCTATGGTTACTTCTTTTGTGCTCCTAAGTGAAGAAAAAATATCAAAAAAATAAAAAGAAAAAGTCAAAGAATCCCAAAAAAGCTGTAACACCTCGGGTGTTAGCCTTGCATAACTTGACTTGCATAACATGAGCATGAGCATCAAGCATTCATAAATCATCATTTACAATTGAAACATTTGATCGAAACATATGAAACATTGCTTGTTATCTCATGTTTCTTGGAACATATGCATATGATCATGTGCAAATGAAGGCAAGTGGGTAATGTTGGTCACTAAAACACTTTAGCTACACTTAGGTTAACAAAAGAAACCTTGTTCATGAAGGTCACCTTTCATGATCAAGCACTTAAGTAATATCACATGTGTTGACCGGGATAGCTATATGAGTGACTACTACATGAAATGCTTAAATGACCTTGCAAATTGTTTAAACATGCTTAGGATATCATTAGGAACTACATTGGTATTTAGTGCTAAGGCTAGTTTGGTCATTTAGCCATGGTTTGTGTATGTATCATGATTTCAAAGTGACATGTTTGACTAAAGTTGAACTAGGTGTTAGGGACCTTGCATGGAGGAGTTCACTAAAGCAAAGTTGTAGTGTTTGACATAAAGAACAACTTTTATTTTTGGGTCATGGACTGATTTAGCTTCTAACATGCTTGAATGGGTCCCACAAAAACCAGCAAAATCTTGATTTCAACACTTAAGAAAATTTTTCTAAGTCAAGTTCATTGAACAGCCTGACAAGCTGACCTTCAGGGCATTATAACTTGAATTCGGTTGAGAATTGGAACACAATCCTTGAACAACATTTGAAGCTGGTACATGGGTCTACAAATTCTATTCAGTATGTTTGCACGAAGGAGCCACCGATTAGCCGGTAAATCAATTTGAAAACGCGCTGTCAGGCTCGGCCATCGCGTTTCTGACTAACTGAATCGACCGGCACAGTGGCCGACCGGCGCAGAACATTGCCGCCGCGTGTCCCCGGCGATGGCCGCGCGTCGCCAACGCTCTGTCCGCGCAGGCCACGCCACGCCCGAGCGCGCCTTCATCACGCCAGCGCCCGCCCGCACTCAGCCGCGCTCCCATTTCGCTTCTGGCATCCTTTCTTCCCCGCTGCAGCAGCCGCCGAGCGCCCGCAGCTCCGCCGTCGCCATAGCCGCGCGCAGCCCGCGCCTAGCCACTCCAGCACCACCACCATAGCTCCCCCGTCTCCCCAGCGACCCACTGCTTCCTCCCGTGCCCGCTGACAGAGCTCGGTAAGCCCCAGTGCCGTGCAAATGCTCACCGGAGCTCCGCCGCGAGCACCGTCACCGTGGCCGGAGCGCCACAGTCCACCTCTCCAGGCGTTAGCTAGCGCGTTGAGTTTGTCTTAGGTAGTATATGCTTGTCCGAGCTTGAGCTTACTTCACCGTGGCCTCCTCCGACGTGTCGCCGTCGTTCTGCCCCGCCGTGCCGCCATTGTAGCCGCCGTAGTCGCTAGCTCCGACGAGAAGGCCACCCAAGTAGCTCAATCAATGCGCCAGGTCACCTAGGTCATGCCGTGATGATGTCACCGCCGGCGAGTTCACCATCGGCGAGCTCTGGCCGCGCCAGCGTTGTGCAGCGCCGCTGCCCTGTTTCGTGTCACTGACGCGTGGGGTCCCCTGACCAGCGGGTCCCACCGGTCAGCGACAGCAGTGTTGTAGGCTAGTTCAAATATTCCAGTTTTTGATTTGTTTTGTGAATTTTGTATCTTCAGTTTGGTAGCTCCTAAAATTGTGAAATAAATATGATTGTGTTGCTTAGGAAGTGTAGTATTTAAGAAAAATATGTTCTTGGGTTCAACAGTAGAAATTTCTGGAGATTTAAATTAGGATTTGAAATGTGCTTTTGAATGCATTTAAATTTGTTTATTTTATATCTAGAGTTCCTGTGCTCCAAAAATTATGAAATTTTTGTGGTAGGCTATTCTTGTCATATATGAACTCTAGTAAAAATTTAAGGATCAGTGCATGTGTAGATCTATAGTTATAGATTTTTATTTTATAAATAGTGAATCCTTGTATAAATTCTAATACATTAATTATGGATCTAAAATTCATGAAATTTGTTGGAGGGTATACTAGTACCCTAAAGATGTTAAGAAAAATAAGAAATCTGTTGCTTGACACTTTTCAATAAGATTTTCCATTTATGCTATTTCAAGCCTTGCTTCCTTATCATTTTTGTATAGGATGTTCTACTTAGTAAAATGACATGAAATTTTTATAGTAGTCCTTTGATAGCATTAGTAAGACTCTGTAAATTTTTGAGAATTTATTAAGCACATCTGATATATATTTATTATTTAACCTAGATATCTAAATAAAATAATAAAGGCAATTTAATAAATAGTTTGGGCTTCACCATTATATCATCTTAACTGTATTTGGTATGCCTACACTGTAGGTAGATGTTAAGTTGTCAAATTTTGAATGATTACATGAAGTAGAGGTGTTATTACTTTATATTGCATGTTAAATAGTTTCCGGACTAATTCTAGGGTGTGATGAGTTGCATGTTGAAACTGATGTGTACTGTAAAAATGGTTAATAACAAAGTTGTAGAGAATTTGATAAGCTTTCCAGAAAGTCCAGGATCACTATTTTTGGATTTGTAGAACTCCATTTATGAGTGAAACAAGTAGCTGCTATTTGTGGCCTAGTCGATGCATTGTAGAAATAGTTAAGTAGTAATCGAGAAGAGATATGCACCTACTCAAACAACGTGATGCACTTATTAACATATATGCATTCGTGATACTCATACATACTCATGCATCTAGGATCGGAGGAAGAGATCACGTTGCTGGAATTCGAAGAAGCAGAGGAAGGGAACTCGCAGGAGGATCCGCAAGCCGCAGCTCCCGAAGGCGTGGAGCAGAACCCTGAAGAGCTTCCGGAGTGTCCTGACCATCGCCCTACTTCCTTTCTGCGAGGCAAGCCCCGGAGCATTATAAGTCTCCCAGTAATTTACAAATGTTTAATTACGTATTTATGATTGATGCATTAGGTTATAAGAGTTGAATGAAACCACTTGATGCATGTACATTCCTTGTCCAGAAATTACACCTTTAACCGGTATAGGTCCAGGATTGAATATATGCTTAGCCATGCTTAGACCGGTAGAAGTCGGGTGATTTCCTGTCACCTGCGAGATATAGGTGGATACCGGAGCACGGTTGGTTATAATTATTATCGTGGAAAAGAACCATGGTTAATGTAAATGGAGACTGGGCGGGATATCGATAGAAAAGCAACAAGGCATGGAGGTCTTGGGTGTGGATCTATCCCCGTCTATGTCGATCAAGGACCGTACCATTGTTGGAACTTCTGACAAGATTGAACGCATGCCTCTCACTTAGCTGGCCGGATAATTCGTTTCGACCGCGAAGCCGAGTAATTCAACTCAGGCCGGGAACCGTTCTGTTGTGTGCTCCTTCCGGGGAACGATCAGACTGAGCCCAAGGGCAGGCTTGGCCTGAGCATCCTGGCATCTGGTGTTCCAGATTGTGCGGCGTGGTACGGACCCACGAAATGTGTACCTGAGTTGTATCAAAGGTGACCTAAGGCTATCGTGGCTGGTAGACCTGGGTTTGTGTTAGGAATAAACTCCCAGCTGGTTGAAATCGATTCGAATCGCCGTCTCTCCCGAATAGTGAGAAACTTGGCTAGCTCCAACATCGTAGTAACTGTGTTATGAAACATGATGGTTCGGATAAAATTTGAATTTCAATACCGGCTATGGTTACTATTGTATGCTTCTAAATGATATACCACATGTTTGGCACAGGATAGTTGCTAATCTAGAGAGGAATAGTTATAATAAACTTGATAAAGGAATTATAATTGTTCAACGGGTAATTTGCCTTTTTCGCAAAATGTTGCCAAGTTACGTCCACTTATACAGCCTTGCATAATCCTTGGAGTCATTTTATTTCTGGTTCATGACGGGTAAGTCTAGCTGAGTACCTTCTCGTACTCAGGGTTTATTTTCCCATTGTTGCAGATGGCACTGTGTATCATGGTTATTGCAAGAGTTGCTTCTATCCCGCTGTGGATGAGGAGTAAGCCTTGGGTAGGCTTCCTTAGTAATTCCTATCTTTGCTTTTGTGGACCGTGATCTGGTTTGGCACTGTATCAAACTATGTTGGAAACTTTATCTTCGAACTCATTTGCTTCCACTTTATTTATCAAACTCGGTTTGTAATAACTTTTTATTCGTACTCTGATGATGAAAAGTATCTGTGAACTTTATGTAATATGTGGCATGTATGTTGAATCCTGTACGATCTTGGTTGTTGTAAATCGTTTATCGAGACCCGTCGTGGTACTCGACGGACTACCGGGTTTATATGGGTTCAAGTATGACAGTGCGACCGCTTGCGGATTGCCATTATACTTGTATTCTTATAAATTGGTCGGTTCTGCGACAAAAACAACGACAGCCAAAAAATAGAGAAAAAAGAGAGGCAAAAGTGGAACAATATCTAGAGGAGCTCATAGAGAGCGCCATTTGAGCTGTGTTTGCGTGTGCTGATTTCTGCCTTGTTCCTAATCATATTTCTGTTGTTCACATCACTTGATACATGTGGTACTTGGAACGTGAGTAGGCCAGCAACTAAGACAAGTACTTGGGATACTTATTCAGCTTTGCTATTCAGTTGTGAATTTTGCTATTCCTTGCTACTATATTGTGCCTGTCCAAGCTCCACTTTCTTCTAACCATGTATAGGTTCGCCTTGCAACTGTTACACTCAAGATACAACGGTATCATAGTCACCGACCGATTGCACCGCCTGTTGTTTTGGTAAGAACACTTGTAAGACCGTGGTAAGACGCTTGAGAGTTAAGTGCCTTGTTTTTCCTTGTCCACAACCTAAGTAGTTGGTAGGGATAATACTATTTGTGTTGTCTTCTTCTTTCTACTAACCATGTCAGGAAAAGCGGAAGGCAGCGGCAAAGGAAATGGGGACACACCTACAGATTTCAATGACTGTGTTTCTAAGAATGAGCTTCGTGCCGTTCTTGATGACAAGTTCAATGAGATCCTTCAACAAATCACCAACTTGGCCAAGAGGATTGAAAATGTTGAACAACGACATCCTAGACCACGTCCTGAAGATGATGATGATGATCTCTCTGAGGAGGATGATGGTGATGCGGAGGCTGAAGCCGAAGCTCAATGACGTGCTGAGGATGCATGTAACCGTGATCAGTTGAACTTTAACCGACGCGGTATGGGAGGTAATAACCAAGGTAATAATGATCCTTTCTCTAAAACCAAGCATAAGATACCTCCTTTTTCTGGTTCTACTGATCCTGAAGCATATTTAGATTGGGAGATGGCTGTAGATAAAAAATTTAGCTCCCATCAAGTCCATGAAGAATATAGAGTTAGACTTGCTACTAGTGAGTTTACTAGTTTTGCTCTTTTCTGGTGGAATGATATTTGCAATAATGTTAATGCTAATGCTAATGCTCAAATACCTCAAACCTGGACTGTACTTAAACGATGAATGAAATCGAGATTTGTTCCTCCATACTATCAGCGTGATCTGCGATTAAAACTGCAACGTTTGAATCAAGGTAGTAAGACTGTTGAGGAATATTATCAGGAGCTTTTAATTGGTCTAGCACATAGTAACATACAAGATGATGAAATGGATAAGTGTTCTAGATTTTTTAGAGGTTTGCGTCATGAAATACAAGATGTTCTTGACTATAAAGAATGGACTAGATTTTCCCAGTTATATCATTATGCTCTTAAAGCTGAAAGGGAAGTACAGGGATGACAACCTAGGTGTTCATCGACTCCTTCCACTCCTTCACGTCCAACCGAGGTGAGTAAATTTTCTGATGTGCAGACACCACCAGCGCCTATAAAGAAGAGTTCTTCTATCACACCTTTTTCCAGTGGATCTGCTACACCTTCCTCTAGCCACTCTTCTAAAATTGTTTGCCACCGCTGCAAGGGCATGGGACATATTGCTAAAGAATGCCCTAGCAAACGCGCATATATTGCTACTGATGATGGTGGGTATGCTAGTGCTAGTGATGAAGAGAATGAATTTGCACTTGCAACTGATCTTTATGCAAATAAATTTGCAAATAGTGCTGAAGATCCTGATGAGGTAATTGATAGTGTGACATGCACTGCAAACTACAAATCAATCCTTGTTCACCGTATTTTGAGTACACAAGTTGAGCCAGTAGACAAGCTACAACGCCACAATTTGTTTCAAATGTTCCTCATTGTCAATAATTTCTGTGTTCATGCTATAATTAATGGAGGGAGCAGCAATAACTTGGTAAGTTCTAAGATTGTCAAGACCCTTGGTTTATCTACATGTGCTCTTCCACATTCATACCATGTTCAGTGGTTCAACAATAGTGGTAAGGTAAAGGTAACACAATCTGCTCGTGTGTATTTTTCTATCGGATCATACCATGATTGTGTTGATTTTGATGTCATGCCTATCTAAGCTTGTTTACTTTTGTTAGGCCACCCTTGGCAATATGATAATAATGTTCTACATCATGGTAGGCAAAATAGATATACTTTTATATTTAAGGGAAAGATCATTGCTTTACTTCCTTTAACTCCTGCTGAAATTGTGCAATATGAAAAGGAACTTGCTGAAAAGAAAAAGAAAGGCCATGATAAAGACTTTAGCAAACCAACAAATGAACCATCAAGTAACATGAAAGAAGTTTTATTTGCTCTTAAATATGTTCTTGTTGATCATGATGAACCTTGTTATGCTTTAACTTGTACATCGCCTATATGTCCACTCGGTCCTGCTTCTAGTGCTATGCCTCTTATTGGTACTAACCTTTTGCAAGAGGAGGATGAATTCCCAGTAGGGAAGCCACCATGGCAGCCGCCTTTATGAAGGATTGGGCGCCAAGATGAATGTCTTCTTTTAGAGCCATCGTTGCTGTCATCCAATGGAGGAGACGATCTACTTCAGTCGAGGACGACTTCAATTCAAGAAAGGGAGGATGATGAGGACATCACTTCTTCATCACATACAAGCCAAGGACAGGAGGAGGACTAGCATGGACGTTCAATTCATCTTTCTTATGGTGGAGAGGCCCAGTCCAACTGAAGTTGGAGCTCATCTCGGGTTTCAGGACTAGTCTATCTTAAACTAGTCATCCAAGACGCATCCGGACTCTGTTTTTTATGATCCACATATGGTTGGAAAGCTAATTTGATAAGGAAGCCAATCCAAGTGGTCTCACGTCAAAATACCTTCGGAATCAACAGGAATCATCGAAACAAGTCAGCATCCAGAATCTGTCAGGGTGCTACGACACCGTCTTTTGGTCCGTTGGACCGTGTATCATGTTTGGGCCCATTAGGGGGCGCGTCCAGGGGGGTGACGCCCAAGACTCTATAAATAGCAGTCGTCGCTCTCCTTAGGGTTTGGGTTTTGTTTAGTTCTTGATTTCCTCATGAAACAGATATCGTTTTGCTGCAACTATGTCTCCAAGGCTGCTTACTGTGAACAGGGCTCCAGTTCTTGATCTTGTTCGCCTATGGCGATTAGTCCTTTCAAATAAATACTTGATCGAACTCCTTCTTGTTATCATAAGCCTCATATTTATTTGCAATTTCAGATTGCGTTCATCCCGTTCTTGCTTGTGTTCTCGATTCGCTTGTAGGAAAGCCTCGGTGAGGTCAATCGCGTTCGCGTGGTTGATAACCAATGGAGCAGCGGTGTAACGGTTGTGGGGGTCCGAATTAGTCTTGGTTCGAAGCCTAGATCGTGAACGTCGAGTCTCCACCAATTGATGCTATCATACCTTTTGGAAGATCAGGCCTAGTCTACATCAGCCCTCATTAGTGAAAGCAAGAGTAGCAAAGTGTGCATCCACCTTTCTTATTAGGCTTATCGTGGTCAAGTGAGAGTTCGTGCTTGTTACTCTTGGTGATCGCCATCACCTAGACGGCTTGGTGGTGATTGGGAGCTTGGTGATCATTCGGCAGAGCTTGTGGATGACCCAACTCAAGTTGTGAGCGGTTGTGGGTGATTCATCGTGACAAAGTGTCGAAGAATCAACCTGTAGAGAGCACTTGATCCTTGCGCGGATCAAGGGGGGGCTACACCCTTGCGCGGGTGCTCCAATGAGGACTAGTGGGGAGTGGCGACTCTCCGATACCTCGGCAAAACATCGCTGCGTTCCTCCTTCTCTCTTTACTTTAAGCATTTACTTTGAGCAATTCAATTCTTGTCATTTATATTCATAGAATTGTCATGCTAGAGTAGGATTGGAGCATAGGTTGCTAAACTTTTGTGCGGTAGATCAATAGAAACACTTTCTAGGCACAAGGGGTTAATTGGGCTAACCGTAGGACTTAATTATTGCAAAGAAATTTAGAATTAGCCTAATTTACCCCCCTCTTGGGCATCTTGATCCTTTCAATTGGAAGGGATGTGCCGTAGGTCACCAGAGAATAACTGATTTCTTATGTTTCTTGTTTTATAAATATAGCCAACGGACACTGCTTAACAACATCAACTTTACTCTACAGGAAATGAATTTATATGTTGTGCTGCCCACAACGAAGATTTATCTCTAAAACTATGACTTTGCCATGCTATAATTTGAAGTGTTTTTTAAAACAAATCTCTAATGTTTCAGGTTGACAAAGCGGCATCTCACATGGTGTTGGCTGATGACAGTTTTAGTACTATAGTTTCTGTAGTTGGTGAAGTAAAGATCTATTTACAACAGCATCAAAGCTTTCATAAGGTTTGTGCTCTGAGCGTTTGTTTAATTATCATTGACACTTTGTAGCTACATGAACATACACATTCTCATTAGAATATAAATGTCTCCAACTATTCTTTTCCGAGCAATTTTGCAATGTTTGTGATATTTGATTTAATTCTGGTAGCTACATTCGCTAATTAGTTTTGCCTATTAGTTGAGATTTTTTCAGTTTAACTTCCTGGTCATCAGGTTAATTGCTCACATAAAAAACATGGTGTTGAATCTTTTTTACCCCAATCTATTGTCTATTTTGATAGCTACATTCACTAATTAGTTTTGTCTATTACTGGAGATTTAATGTTTAGTTAAACTTCCTGCTCATCAAGTTAGCTGTTGAGCTCAAAACCATGGTGTCGGATAAGATTGCCTAGATTGAACCAATTTGTCTTTATCCCTCAGTCGAACCCATTTTATGTACACATCATTCATTCGTGGGGTAAGATTGCCTGGATTGAACCACTTTGTCTTCATTCCTCAGTCTAACCCATTTTATCTACACATCGTTCATTTGGATTGCTAATTCTGTTGGGAAGAAAATATGGCAAATCATTCATGAACATTTCGGGTTTGGGAATCGCTGCTGCATCCGGCAAGAGCAACAACATTGATAATATTTACAGGTACAATTGGGTTAGCATCCCTTGATAGCACAGCTTTTTAAGTGACTGTTTCTGTAGTCTGTATACTTAAGTTGCTTTTTCCACTGAATGTGGATTTAGTCTGTAGTCCTGAGCTATTTTCTATGATATAATTTCTTGTGTGCCTGTTTACTCAGCTTATTTTCCCATTACTTACTCCATGTAGTGTCTTAGTTGAGTTGTTGATTATTGAAATGGTAATGCCTTTGAGTTTGGAACCATAGCGCTTCCAGAAAATTCTAAAACTCAAAGGTTAGTTTGAAAAGAAATATTTTGTTGGCAATATCTACTGTCTTGGTTATATAAACGTTGCCATTTTTCATGTTACCTGTTCTTCTTGTTGATCATTTTTATGAAAAGTTACTTACAGTATTGACATAATGGTAATTCAGATTCTTGTAGCTTTGTCGTCTCTTATACAATCCAGTTACCTGTGTATAGGCAGTGTATTTCCCACATCTCAGTTCAATTAATTCTTTGATTTAGTGGTTTACTAATGTATTCATAAGTGTAGTTTGTTCAGGTTTTTCCGCAGATGTCATTTCCTGATTACATTTGTCTTCCTGGTTTTTTACATATTCAATGTGGTCGATTCTCAATGGTACCAACATCAACCAGGTATACGCTCCTCCTTTTTTGCCCATTTGGATCTTCAGGTTACATGCGTCTATATATTAACTTACTCATCTTATCAGCATTCCCTCTGAACATACTAAACTGAATTTATTTAGTCAGCGGTGGTCAAGGAGAAACAAATTCTTTATCAACAAAAATTCTACACCTATATATGATAATTATCCTAATATACTACGTGTGCAAGGGCGCCTGTGATGAACTAGATGATAATACGTACTTGTGTGAGCTTGTTGCAGTCCATGCTCAGCTACTGCTTTTTCCCCAGCACTGCAGCGAACAGTGGATGCATGGCAAGGGTGAGACAGGGAGAGCACCAAAGTACCGTACTGCAGGCCTAGGCTAGCGAGCGAGCTATTGTACTCATCAGTGCTCCTTCCTATAGCTACGAGCACTGACCGTGACCGAGTGACTGATGTTAATTTGTTTTTCTCAAGCCCAAGGGGGACAGGGGCAAGAGACAAGGCCAAAAAAGCAAAATACCTGCTTCGGGACTCTGCAATTTCCTCCTTTCTCTCCTTTTCCTTTCCCTTTTCTTTTCAATTTTAACTTTCCTTTCGTTTCAGCTGATCCATTCCATCCATCATATATACGTTTGAGCTCAATTTCGTGACCCACGCAGCCATGCTGCTGGCGCTCAGTGATTCAGTCGAGTCAAAAATATTTGACGACGTCGATGCATGATGAACGTACTACACCAACTGTTGTGACCATTGACCGCTCACAAACACTGGATGCAACTCTGCTGCACACAGGGTCCCTTTTTCTTCTCCCATGCATGCATGGCCTGCCTGACGAGCTGTTTGCGGCTCAAGTCTGTACATGTGGAGACAGTGGAGTGGACCAGAACTGATGCTTGCGCGACGGTAAAATCAAAAGGAAAGGAGCTCGAGAGATTTTTGCTCTTGCGAGAACTTTACCTCAGCATCGCATGCGCGCGAGATGCCTGGTGCCGGGGAACACCAGCAGCGCACCTCAGTGGACATGGAAGACTGCTCCTATCTTCTTCTGTCGGACAGCAAGCGCGTGTTTAGTTGGAGGAAATTTTGGAATTTGGCTACTGCAGCACTTTCGTTTTTATTTGGCAATTAGTGTTCAATCATGGACTAATTAGGCTCAAAACGTTCGTCTCGTAATTTCCCACCAAACTGTGTAATTAGTTTTTTTTCGTCTACATTTAATGCTCCATACACGTATCGCAAAATTCGATGTGATGGGTACTGTAGCACTTTTTGGGAAGTTATTTTGGAACTAAACACGATGCAAAAATTCAACGGGGCAAATCAGAGATCACCTCAGTTTTAGGCGTTAGACTGTCTTCAATAGGTGATCTATGCATCCAAATCTAAAATGGGTAACAGTAGATTCAAAATTAACCTCTAACAGAGTATCTATACGGAAGACTCATTTTGAATTGTCTGAGAGGCACAACCTAAATATGAGTATCGTCTCTCCTGCAAACTCATTTGCAGAATGGATTCTCTTTTGGGACCTGTTGTTGGAGAGGATGTCAAATGGGTATTAAACCTTTGACTATAGCGCTACCCCAAACGTTGAATGAGTCTTATATTTTAGATGGTGTTGTTAAAGATAGTCTTACTAGAGTGTAGTGGGACACCTGTCGCCAACCAAACCCCGTGGGCCGTGGTTGAAAGCCGATGAACACAGCCACTTCTCACTGGCTAGTGATCGTGCTCAGTTTTACAATACCCTACCGGCTACCACACGATTCTGTCTTTCCTTAGCTCCAGATAGATGTGGCTATTGATCTACGCTACTCTTTCTCGATTAACACTTAATTAGCTAAAAATAGGTAGTTCTCCTTAGGGGCGGATCTATAGATTTTTAGAATGGAGGGTTTTGGGTCAGCTTTAACCTCTAGTAAAACCCGTCGTTACCCTCTTTCATATCTAGACAATTTATGAGCAAACTAGCAAAGAAACCATCGAAACTCTCGCCAAGAGAAGTCCCATCTGGGCAAGAACATCAGCGAGTTGCCCTTTATCGGCTGGCAAGCCTAGAGTATCATCCTTATTGCGCCGGATCAAGAGATGAACATCAACGTGAGGTTGGAAAAAAGTGAAAAAAGAGTATTTAATTTATATTTATATTTTATAAATATTTTATTTATAAATTATAAATTTAAATGCAAAATATCGATTGATGTTGGATATCTAAATCGGCCATGTACCTCTTATTTATAGGGAGTAGGGGTGGTCTTATTCCATTAAAAAACCAATGTGGTATTATTATTATGTCGTTTTGAGCTCTTCTTAGATTGGGCTAAAAATGTTAGACTTTTTTTAAATTGGCTTCAACCCAATTTGAATGTCAACAGACACCCCTGTCACCCTACTCGATCCCCCAACCCCATATCCCAGCGCTAGATCCACACCTCCTGGTTCTTGGCAACTAAAATTAGCCACACGTAATTTCTGTTGATCACAATTTACTACTAGTTAGTGTCTGGTTGTTAAAGTTTAGTCTAGCTGTTTCTCTTAGCCCATATGACATCAACTCTTTTTCTTTCTTCCAATATTGCCTATTTTTACAAGGTTATTTTCCTCGCCACACCTAGCAAGAATGCGTGTCAAATTAGACGGACACTAAACACGTCCTTACTTCATTTGTATCTGACTATCTTTTTCTTTGCAAACTAAATAAGTTCAACTAAACAAGGTTTTTAGTCCATCCCATATCCCATAATAGAAAGAAATCTTGCACGCCTTTTTTTATCAAGGAATAAAAAAATCCGGCTTTACCCCATGTGACCAAGAGAATCAGGCCACTTATTACATCAATTAGAACAAAACCAAATATATCCAACTCAAAACTCAATTTTAGCATTATTTGGCCACCCAAAAGAATCAAAGAACTACATAGTAGTTGTTTCTAACACAAGACAAACATGGAAGATTCGCTTTCAACCATTGTACCAGTGCCCATTTGACGCAACCAGTGTGTTCCCCTGAACATGGAACTGCAAAAATGTTTTGGGTCGATAATTCTCAAAAACTTTTTTTATTTCTTGTAAGCCATATATTGTCCAACAAATGGCAGCACCTCCTAATAATGGCAAGGTATTGTTTGATTTTGCCCCCTGTTTGTACCATCCATGAAAAAAAGATCAAGAATATTTAAGGGAGGTTGTAGACCCGGACCAAGTAAATGGTTTGCCAAAGGAATTTAGCATAGGTACAGTAAAAAAAGAGGTGCCTAATTGTTTCATCTCTACAACAAAACACATGATTTGTTCCCTCTTCAATTCTTTCTTGCTAAGTTATGTTTGGTTAAAATCACTCCTCTCTTTAGCAACCACAATTTTTTAATTTTTAATGACATCGTTAAATGCCAGATTTGTTGTGAGACAATGATGACCATACTGATAAGGTGTGTACATATGGAATTTAATGTGAAGGAACCATATTTTTGAAAAGCAAAAAAAGTGCCCCTTTCAACTTGTAAACCAATGTTTGCAATTCGTGCTACCAAATTATTCCACTCTAACACCTTATTTCTTATTAACGTTGGGCCTGAAGAAAACATTAAGAGAAATAATACTAAGAGTTGAAGTTGTTATTGTAGCTTGTTTTCGTCGAACAATATTATAAAGTTTTCGATATTGTGCTTTTTTAGGATGTTTCCTCAATCGGATATCTTGTCAAAACCTAATTTGAGGACGATCATCATCCGGTTTAAATCTTGAACACCTATACTAATCATACTGCATCTTTTTTACTTGGCAATGAAAAACAACTGAAAAGATCTAGAGGCGTACATATGCTGCATCTTTTCGATCATTTTAATTTGCACAGCTACTGTACATATGCTGCGAAGTGCGAAGGCAAGGGGAGTGCACTTTGTTGAACCTTATGCGCGCGCATGAGAGTATATGACTATATGTTGGCAGTTTTTTTTTTGACAACACTATACGTTGGCAGCTGAGTGTTGAGACAAAAAACCAAAACAAAGAAAAGAACATCATTCTTACCACCGCTAGCTATCCGTCGTCATAAATCAAGGCCCCCGGCCCGTTTCGTTCCCGCCACTCCACTACTACTCCAGTCCCGGTCCATGGATCGGTGATGCTCTCTTTTCTACCCTGGGTCGCCCACGCCTTCCTCGCCTCGAAGCTGCGCTTCGTCATGCATGCCGCATACACTGCCCTCCGCCACTACTGGAATCTCGCATTTTCGTGCGTGTGCCAAAACACACAGAAAAATGCGAATATAGTTAAAAAAATATTTTTTTGTGTACCTACAGAAAAATACCCATGGAAATATAATAACACAAAAATTCAATTGTTCTGTGTGTTTGTCGTCAAAAACAATTTTTCTGTGGGTGTTACATGCACAGAAAAATTGCGTTAGCCCAGATTTAATTAAAATGTTGTGTGCGTTGATTCTCACAGGAAAAAAGAAAACCCCGACAGAAAAATAATTTTCCTGTGGGTGTTACACGCACAGAAAAATTGTGTTAGCCCAGATTAAATGATTTTTCCTCACAGTAGCAACAACATATTAAATATGGACTGTCCATACTGTAATTTCATCACAACATAATAGATAGCATAATATAAAGATCCAAATGTTCAGCACATTCATTAATGGCATCCGGGCTATATATAGATGATGTCCAAATGGTCCGGCATCAATACATTCAAAAGCATTACCATCTCATCTCAATAGTTCAAGTCTTAGTCAAGATGAGTAAAGTACCTGAAAGGATCAAGATGCCCAAGAGGGGGGTAAATTGGACTAATTACGAATTTCTTTGCAATAATCAAATCCTATGGTTAGCCCAATTAACCCCTTGTGCCTAGAAAGTATTTCTATTGATCTAACGCACAAAAGTTTAGCACCCTAAATTTTAATCCTACTCTAGCATGACAATTCTAGGAATGTAAAAGACAAATAATGAATTGTTCAAAGTAAAAGCTTAAAGTAAAGAGAGGAGAAGGAACGCGGCGATATTTTGCCCAGGTATCGGAGAGTCGCCACTCCCCAATAGTCCTCGTTGGAGCACCCGCGTAAGGGTGTAGCTCCCCCTTGATCCACGTAAGGATTAAGTGCTCTCTATGGATTGATTCTTTGATACTCCGTCGTGGTGAATACCCACAACCGCTCACAACTTGAGTTGGGTCACCCACAAACTCCGCCGGATGATCACCAAACTCCCAATTACCACCAAGCCGTCTAGGTGATGGCGATCACCAAGAGTAACAAGCACGAACTCTCACTTGACCACGACAAGCCGAATGAGAAGGGTGGATGCACACTTTGCTACTCTTGCTTCACTAATGAGGGCTCTCTTTGGGATTCTTAAATCCCAATCACCTCACTAGGACCTTGCTCTTCTTGGCACTCTTAAACGTGTTTCTCAGCTGTTGGAATGAGCAAAAATACCCCCACACACGAATGAAGGTGGTATTTATAACAAGGGCTGAAAAACGAACCGTTATGTGCCTCTGCGGGGTGACCGGACGCGTCGGTCAGTTTACCTCGAACTCCAGTGTTTACAGTGTGACCGGACGCGTCCGGTCGCAATTTTCTCTTACTGGAACCTTACTGATGTCGACCGGACGCTGGACCTCAGCGTCCGATCACTTCACTTCTCAGCGTCCGGTCACTTCCAGACGACTTTACCTTGATCAAATGAACTGACCGGACTCTGAGCCAGTGTCCGGTCACACCGGAGCCAGCATCCGGTCAGTATTTGACCCTTCATTCACTTCCAACTTTCGATCATATGTGAATGAAGTTTGCTCCATTGGATCTAAGGGCTATTTTGGAGCTACCTAGCGCTAGTTTTAGCAAGTGTGCACCACACCTAACCCACTAGACTCACCTAGGTTAAGCTATCCGTCCGTGCCTCCCTTAATAGTACGGCCAAAGGAGAAACAAAGTCCTAAACTACTCTAAGTGTCACTCCTACTCCAATCAACACTTAGAGCTAGTCCATCCTTAACCTTGTCGTCCATCCTTTGAAAACCGAAACAATTTTCATCGTAGGGGCATGACCATCATGATAGCCCAATCGATCTCTATTATCGTGACCTAACTTAATTGCCTCTACAAAACACACGTTAGTCACAGTAATCACGTATTGTCATTAATCACCGAAACCCAACTAGGGGCCTAGATGCTTTCAATCTCCCCATTTTTGGTGATTGATGACAATACCACCTCGAGTATGTGAAAGAGATGAGGTTTTTAACATGTTTGGTTCATATAAGCTTTTGGCAATAAGAACAAAAGTGTTAGGCAAGCTTATATGACCCAAGCCAATATGATGTACTCAAAAGATATGAAATAAGCATGAGTACAAGTAATAAAGCTCATTTGCATCGGAGTAAAACGCGGAAGCAAAGCAAAAGAGCATAGCACAAGTGATATGACATATAAATAATTCAAAGTAGAGAGCACACATGTCACATATCACGATCACATAGATATCACTATCACATAGATATAGTTTAATGTATAGAAGTAAACACACGACGAATGCATAAAAGTGTATCACACATAAAACTCCAAATATAGTAGATAATAAGCTACTAAGTAAGCTAAGCTCCCCCTAAGACTATCATACTCGAACCCTCTCCCCCTTTGACGTCAAACACCAAAACCTAAGGGTCGGTCGGTGGGGCGGCAACGAACAAACCGGGCGCTGAGGTGCGAGGAGCGAGCTGAAACTAGGCGCCATCATCATCCAACCCTGAGCTCTGAGCAGTCTGACCCTCTATAGCTAGAAGTGATGCTGAAGCAGTCTGGGTCAGATCAGGAACTAGAGCTGATGTAGGCTGTGCTGGTATGACTGAAGCAGTTAGCTCTAATGATGCCACTGAGGAAGGGAGCGTCTCTGTAGTCCCAGTAATAGGTGCAACGATAGAAGGACCTAGGACATGCAAGTATGGAGGAGTAGGCTGCCCTGTCAACTCACTAAAGGATGCACCAAGGCTCTTGGACACTGTAGTCTCTGGCACTAGCAGCGAGGGCGTCTCAGCCGGTGTGAAGCCCGTCTGAAGAGGTGTGAACTGCGGGGCTATCACTGGCGAAGCAAAATACTAGGACACCTGCTCTATAGGTGAAGCAAACTGTGCTGGTGGCTGTCCCTGACTCTGAAGCCCACTAGGCTGTAATGTTGGAGTCATCGAAGTGATGGCAGGCTGACCAAGCTAGGGCAAAGGCTGTGGTGGTGGAGCCCCAATCGCTGTCACTACATGCTGCATGAATCCGAGAAGCTGTTGTTGATGCATGGCCTGCTGCTGCTGCTGTATGGCCTACTGCTGCTGCTGGATGGCCTGCTGCTGGCACTGGAACTCGTCCTACCGAGTCTGGAACTATGCAAAAGTGGCAGTGGTCTCCTGAGCCTGGCGTGCCTGATCCTGCCTCATTCGCTCAAGTATAGCAAGTAGAGCGGGGGTCTATCTATGATGCAGGTGGAGCTAAACTAGAGCTGCCGGCCTCATGATTATGTCGACGTGCAGGCATCTGAGGAATGTCTCAGTAGTCCTCGTCTGAGCTGTCACTAGGGTTGCTCTCGACCATCCCCTCCTGCTAAGCATGCTGCTCCTCCTTAGTAGCTGCAATACCCCTGATAATAGCATCCCGCTGGGCTATAGTCTCTAGTACATCTGGATGATGGCGCGCCTGACTAGGTGCCTATGGTGTATTATAGCGGATCATCTGAGTCAGGTTATATGTAGGGAACTCTGTGGTAGCACCACTATACTCAGCTAGTATCTCAGGCGGCCTCACTGTAACTGCCCTATGAATAAGAATTATGATCCAATGGGCATAGGGCAACTGTCGATGACCTCTGAACCCCTCAGCAATAGTATCCTCCATCTCTGATAGAAGGAGATCCCAAATGTCAAATACGGTCTGCTACATTAGGGAGTTGAGAAGCCATAGCTGCAAGAGAGTCAAGCCCTCGCGATACCCCAACCTCAGAATCAAGGTCCTCCTCATAATGGCATCTAGCATTCTAGCTGTAGGAGTGAGATCACTAGGAGTCCTGCTCGACCCCTCGCCAAAAGGCTCCTTGAAGCAGTGACAAACCAAATCTATAGGAGGAACCATACCTCCATGAGGACGTCTGGGAGGCGCTGTGATGAGGACATGGCACCTTCGGATACGAACAATGATTATAAGGTGCGCTCGTTCCTATATTTGCATAGTAGCTTTGGTTATAATTCAATTGGTTCCACATGTACATGTCACTATTTGATTGTAGGTTCAAATGTGTTTCATAATAGAAGTTCATCAAAGTTGAACTTTTGGTTCGTCGGCAGCCCGACAGTGCCTCATTGGGAAGGCCATAACTCATCCATCCGGAGTGCGATCGAGGTCAATGAGCACTTGATGGAAAGCTTGTTTGATAAACTTTCAAATAGATCTGGTTCCATCTCAATATCACGTCGACAAGGCCTCCAAATCGCCAATATATTCTGTCGCTGTTTCTACTGGGAGCTACACTGTCGTTATGGGCTTGTTATTCATCCTTGGGACCCTGGCCCAAGTGGAAGCACACCCCAAGGACTTGGAGAACCCACCAAGAAAGCCCTTGGACATCCTCCTCCTTGGCCACCACCTTAGAAGGCCAGCAAGGACGTCCAAGCCAAGCCAGAGGCCCAGTCCAATCCGAGTTCGAGTCTGCCTCGGCCATCAGGACCAGTCTGCAATAAAATGGACGCCCAGGACGCATCCGAACTCCGTTTTCGATGATCCACATATGGATGGAAAGATAATTTGATAAGGAAGGCAATCCAAGTGGTTTCACATGAAAAGCTCTTCGGAATCAACAGAAATCGTCGAAACAAGTCAGCATCCAGAATCTGTCAGGGTGCTGCGACACCTTCTTTTGGGCCGTTGGGCCTTGTAACGTGTTGGGACACCTTTAGGACATGAAGAGGGATCCTTGGATGTCCCTTAGGCTATATAATCAGTAGCCACCACCTACTTTAGGGTTTGGGTTTTGTTTTAGATCAATTTGTCATTGAACAGTCGCCATTATCGGTTTGCAAGACCCCAACTTCGAGTGCTTAATCATTCATCTGCAATTGTCACTTTAATTGAGTTGCTTTTTATCTTATTCTTGCTTGTGTTCTTCGATTCGCAGCAGGGATTAGCCTTCTTAGTGAGGTCAACCGGATTGTGACACGGTTGATAACCAGAGGAGATGTGGTGCTAAGGTTGCAGGGTTTGGGTCTTTGTGATCTGAAGCCGGATCGGTGTGTCGCTCTCCGAACAAATCGTTGTTTATCTTGAACCTGACGGAAGATCGAGATCCCTGTCTCCATTAAGTGGTAATCAGAGCTAAGGTATACCGTCAGGTTCACTTTTATTCCCTAGTTTGAGAGTTTCGCATTCGTCCTATAGTCCAGTGCCATACTTTTATTTCCTATCCTAGAACCTTCCACGCCATAGCCTTTGCATATTTCAGTTTCAGATTCCGTTGTTGAGTTTGTGTCCTAGGTCAAAGTCTTGTTGCTGGTTTAGATTGTGTTCTTTTCTAGTTTGTGTTGATCCCTCCACCCGCCGCTATTCCGTATCACCATCGGTTTGCATCTTGTGTCCACTAAAACCCTTATTCGAGCAGCTTCCTTAAAACAGTCATAACTTTTGCATCCGAACTCGAAATGGGGAAAATTTTTATATCTACGGAGAACGCCAGAAAATTTTAGATCTATTTCATCCTAGCATAGTTGGGTTCGCAAAAATTAGATTTGCGAAATTCGATTAGGAAAATTGAGTTTCTGGGCCCACAAGTTTTGGTATGCTTTTTAGAGCACAGTCCTAATTTTCTATAGGCCACATCTTTTATTCAATTGAGCTCAAATTTTTTGTGGTTTATTCTTGTGTGCTCCTTGCTGAGAAAAAAATATCAAAAGAGCAAAAGAAAGAAAAAAAAGATTGGACAAAAAAAATAAAAGAAAAAAATAGTAAAAGAGAATAGAAGATATCGAAAAGGAGCACATAAGGAACACTCAATAGCTCTATTGTTTGTGGTACCTTTTGCTTTGTTCATATCCGTTGCTACCTTTAATACTTGTTTCCTTTCATCCTTGTTTCCTCTCTTGTTTATCACAACTGGTGATAGGAACACGTATAGGCCAGCAACTAGGACAAGTGCTCTGGATATTTATTCAATATTGCTGTCTGTCACTGACTTGTGTGCCACATATACATATTTGTTTTTTTGCGTGCCTCCCAAGCTCCACATATACTTCAGATCGGTACAGAAAAAGACCCTTGCAATCTTGGTGTCACACCCTCACAGGTATCACGTACCAGCCACCGGTTGTATCGTCCACTGCTTTGCGTTGGTAAGAACCTTGTAAGAGCTTGATAAGGTGTTTCCTTTTGCTGTGATCTTGAGAGGCAGCACCACTCCACCTGCGTAGTAGGATTATTATGGATAACCTTCACTATTTGTTCCTTGTTTTTGTGTTTACAATGACAGGTTGTTCGTATCCACCAACTTATGATGGTATAGGTGCTGATGAGTACATGGAGTGGGAAATTGCCATCGATAACATATTTGCTACTCGCTTTATGTGTCCAAGGAGGAAGGTAAAAAATGCAGCTAGTGTTTTGCTACATTCGGCTTTATCTTGGTGGGAGTCTTTAGATCCTTCTGATAAGCCTCAAACTTGGAATGATATGAAACTTCTTATGCGAGAAACCTTTGGTAATCCACCTCCTGTTTTTGACTTCATATGATGAGGTGCACCATTTAGAGGAAGAGTCGGTTGTTATTCCTCCTGCTATGCCTAACCTTTTGCAGGACAATATAGAAAAGAGCAAGGATGACGTGACAGAAAATGAGAAGCTCATAGCCTCATGTGAAAATTCAGAACCATCAACTAATACCCCTGCTGAACATGAGAGCAAAGGTAATGCCCATGATGCTAAACTCACAGAAGGTGAGAGTTCTCTTGATGTGCTGAATTTTTCCACCAATCATGCTATGATAGAGCAAATTTTAGTGGAGCATTCGCTTGATTTACCTTTGTCACAAGATGATTTGCTTGATGTTTCTTATGACGAAGATGACTTGCATGATGATATTTATGTTATACCCATGCAATCATTGAAGAATGATCACGCTATATGTGTGCTGAAAATAAGCACTTGTGCTGAAAATAGACTTGTTATTCATAATGCTAGTGAAGTTGATGAGCTGAAATTGTTGTCTTCTTTAAATACTTTGGGTTACATTGAATTTGATGTTCCGTGTAATCTTAGTTCTTTAGAGGAGAAACTTTATGCATATGCTGATTTGCCATGATTCTCTAGACATACATATCATTTTATTAGAAAATATAATTGTAAAGGAGAGTATATGGTGTATCGTGTCTATATTTGTTCAAATCTGAAATCTCCTTATATTGTGCAAAAGTATGATCAACCAAAGGATTGCAATTGCTATAATCTTGTCATGTCGAGTTCCCCTAGTTTTGTTATAAAGAAACATGTTAAATTTCAAGAAGGGGAGCAATGTTGGCAACTACCAACAATATTTTCTTCATCTAATCCCAAACCGAGGACGGTTTGTTGTCAAGAAGGGGAGGATGATGAGGACATGGCACCTTCGGATACGAACAATGATTATAAGGTGCGCTCGTTCCTATATTTGTATAGTGGCTTTGGTTATAATTCAATTGGTTCCACATGTACATGTCACTATTTGATTGTAGGTTCAAATGTGTTTCATAATGGAAGTTTATCAAAGTTAAACTTTTGGTTCGTCGGCAGCCCGACAGTGCCTCATTGGGAAGGCCATAACTCATCCATCCGGAGTGCGATCAAGGTCAATGAGCACTTGATGGAAAGCTTGTTTGATAAGCTTTCAAATAGATCTGGTTCCATCTAAAAATCACGTCGGCAAGGCCTCCAAATCGCCAATATATTATGTCGCTGTTTCTGCTAGGAGCCACACTGTCGTTATGGGCTTGTTATTCATCCTTAGGACCCTGGCCCAAGTGGGAGCACACCCCAAGGACTTGGAGAACCCACCAAGAAAGCCCTTGGATGTCCTCCTCCTTGGCCACCACCTTAGGAGGCCAGCAAGGACGTCCAAGCCAAGCCAGAGGCCCAGTCCAATCCGAGTTCGAGTCTGCCTCGGCCATCAGGACCAGTCTGCAATAAAACGGACGCCCAGGACGCATCTGAACTCCGTTTTCGATGATCCATATATGGATGGAAAGATAATTTGATAAGGAAGGCAATCCAAGTGGTTTCACATCAGAAGCTCTTCGGAATCAACAGGAATCGTCGAAACAATTCAGCGTCTAGAATCTATCAGGGTGCTGCGACACCTTCTTTTGGGCCGTTGGGCCTTATAACGTGTTGGGACACCTTTAGGACGTGAAGAGGGATCCTTGGATGTCCCTTAGGCTATATAATCAGTAGCCACCACCTACTTTAGGGTTTGGGTTTTGTTTTAGATCAATCTATTATTGAACAGTCGCTGTTATCGGTTTGCAAGACCCCAACTTCGAGTGCTTAATCATTCATCTGCAATTGTCACTTTAATTGAGTTGCTTTTTATCTTGTTCTTGCTTGTGTTCTTCGATTCGCAGCAGGGATTAGCCTTCTTGGTGAGGTCAACCGGATTGTGACACGGTTGATAACCAGAGGAGATGTGGTGCTAAGGTTGCAGGGTTTGGGTCTTTGTGATCTGAAGCCAGATCGGTGTGTCGCTCTCCGAACAAATCATTGTTTATCTTGAACCTGACGGAAGATCGGGATCCCCGTCTCCATTATGCTGTCTGTCCATAGCAAACATCATGTAACCTGATGGGCTGCTCCTGAAGCCTGAGTATCTCCCTAACCCTAGTGCTCGTCAGCCTATAATCTCTGTCTCTGAATGCAAAGTGAATGTATCTGTGCTGTGGGTCAATCCATAGTGTAGCATAGAACTAATGGACCCAAGATGGAACATATAATCTTGTCCGTCCAATCAAGTTTGTCAACCCTAGTAGATATGTAAGGTAGGGGTGAATATGCTCTCCAGCTACTGCAACTATAGACTCAATGTTGCACATCCTCTAAGGTCTGAATACAGCTCCACTATTGAGATATGCATTGTAGAAATCCTCCTGGAGTGGTGTGTAGAAGTCCTCTGATGCTTTGTCATCCCTCCTCGGTGGGAACCACTGCTCAAACTCCACAAACCTGAGCTGCTGCACCTGCTTGGTCGTGGCGGCCCTCAAGTCCAAGTGTGTCATAGGAGGCAGACCCTGTGGTCTAGGTGGTGGACGAGAACCCCTCCGCTGTGTATCTGCCCTCGGCGTGATTGGAGCATGGGTACGACCAGAGCGGTGAAGCTATGGCTAAGGTGCCTACTCTATCTCCTTGGCTTGTTGTCCCTCCTAAGTCTGCTCTGCTGATAGTGCCTACTGCTATGACTCCCCCTGAGGCTGATCCTCATCGATGGCAACACACCGACCTCCAATCATGAGAGTCCTAGCTAGACCACCATGAAGACACTGCGAGCACCTCCTCTCTTGGCACGCTCTATAGCCTCTACAACTGCAGCTGCTCTAGCTATCTCTGCATCTAGGTACTTGCGCTTCTTTGTTGCAGTCTTCTTCGTCGCCTTGCCTTTTGGATCTATAGGCAAGTGAGGCGGATGCCTCAAATCCTCATCATCCGGACCGCCTCCAACATTCTTGATGCGAACCATCGGTTGGATCTAAAAGGAACAACTGCCAACTGTCACTTCCGAGGCTTAGCCTCGATCCATACTCAGGAGCTTGGCCCTGAGTTGACTGACAACTGCAAACACGATCTCAACGGCACCGACTCGCTGCACGATAGAATAGATAGGATATACAAATAATTTGAATTATGCATCTAGAGATATGAAAACCTTATGAAAGCAAGCAATTAGGTACGAAATAGAAACGAGGGCTTGCTACCTGACGAACTATCGATCCGAGGAGAAGAGAAACAATGCGCGGGGAACCATCGAAACGCGAGGCTAGGGTTAGGTTCAAATGTTGCAACTTGGCACTAGATGGATGGATCTGGCGGCGTGGGTAGTGATCAATGCGGCTCAAGTGCATGGAGCAGAGGCAAATCCTAGGGCACGGCGGTGGCACTAGAGCACGGGACGACATCGGCGCTAGGGCAAGCGGCGGCGGTGTTGGAGCATGGGACGACATCGGCGCTAGGGAAAGCGGCGGTAGCGCTGTGGTTGTGGCGCGAGCAGGGCGCTGCGGTGACACTGTGGCGCGGGGCAATTAGAACGGTGGTGCGAGGAGATGCGCGGGCACATGGGGATGATGTCATGGGGCGCGATGGCACTGCTGGCGTGGCTGTGTGGGAGCGACATAGAGGAGCACGGCGTGGATGCGACTGCGACGGCAGCTAGGGCTAGATCACGGCGATGACGGCGTGGATGCGGAGTTGGCCGAGGCGGCACTGTGATTATAAAGGGTCCCCCACAGGATGGAAAAGGAAACGGAGTGTGAGTGCTAATTACGCACGCTTCCTATTGACCGGACGCTCTAGTGGCAGCAACCGGAAGCTGCCACCTAGCGTCCGGTCAATTCCAGAGAGGTCCAAATCTCCTGGAATCACGACCGAACGCGTCCGGTGGACACCGATTGGACGCAGCCAGAGTCTGGTCACCTTGCCTTGAACGCCTTCATGCTCGATCGGACGCTGATCCTCCAACTGACCGGATGCTGAAACACAGAGTCCGGTCACCCCTCTGCAGTGAGTTCACCTCCTATGAACTGACCGGACGCTGGACTCTAGAGTCTGGTCACTCTTTTTCTAGCAAATCTTCAAAGTCCTTCGTGCTGCCTATTCCCAATCAAGTCCCAACTTGAATAAAATCCAAATAAACACCAATTAGGACTGATGTGAGTGACCTCTCTCAAAACCTCAATTTTTTTCAAAAATATTTTGCCTTAGGCTATAATTCTTTTTAAGAAAATAGGCAATAATTTGAAGACAAACGACAAAACAACATTCATGCATATGCAATGCAATACTTGTAAGTAAATCTAGTTTCTTGTCAAGTTTGATCCAAGGTTAAGCTTCTTCACATGCTTTTTGGTGGTTATCTTAACCATGTTAGACAACCCCTATATGCATTACAAAACATTAAACATGTTGTATATTACAATGCAATGCAAGGGACAACACAAGCTCATTTTTTTAGTGAAGTTACTAAAAGCAAGGACATTGAGCTCACTCCACAATCTACAAAATATTGCCTCATCTAGCGGTTTAGTGAAGATATCCGCCAATTGTTCCTCGGTCCTTACACCTTCTAGTGAAATATTGTTTTTAGCAACATGATCTCTAAGAAAGTGATGACGGATATCTATGTGCTTGGTGCAAGAGTGTTGAACCGGATTATTTGCAAGTTTTACCGCACTTTCATTGTCGCACAAAAGAGGTACTTTATCTAGAACTACACCATAGTCTAGCAAAGTTTGTTTCATGTAAAGTATTTGTGCACAACAAGCACCGCGGCAATGTATTCCGCTTCGACGGTGGACAAAGCCACACTATTTTGCTTCTTGGAGAACCAAGACACAAGTGATCTACCAAGCAAATGGCACCCTTCGGATGTGCTTTTTCTATCAACTTTGCAACTGGCATAGTCCGAATCGGAATAGCCAACTAACTCAAATATAGCTCCTTTAGGATACCAAAGGCCAATGTTTGGTGTGTGCTTAAGATAACTAAGGATTCTTTTTACGGCAATTAAATGAGTTTCCTTAGGATTAGCTTGAAATCTAGCACACATACACACACTAAACATGATGTCGGGCCTAGATGCGGTCAAATATAACAAGCCACCAATCATAGAACGGTAGAGAGTTTAATCAACCGTGTTACCTCCCTCATCTAGGTTGAGATGTCCATTAGTTGGCATTGGTGTCTTGATTGGCTTACATTCATCCATCTTGAATCTCTTGAGAAGATCATTTGTATATTTCTCTTGAGAGATGAAAATCCCTTCTTTCATTTGCTTGACTTAAAAACCAAGAAAGAATGTAAGCTCTCCAATCATTGACATCTCAAACTCCTTCGACATCAATTCACCAAACTCTTTGCAAGATTCTTCATTTGATGATCCAAAGATGATATCATCAACATACACTTGACAAATAAAGATATGCCCATCAAGCTTCTTGGTGAATAGTGTAGTGTCGACCTTCCCAATGGTGAAGCCCTTCTCAATGAGGAAGTCCCAAAGGCGCTCATACCAAGCTCTTGGGGCTTGCTTAAGCCCATATAACGCCTTGGACAACCTATAAACATGATTAGGATATCTAGGGTCTTCAAACTCGGGAGGTTGATCAACATAGACTAGTTCATTAATAAAGCCATTTAAAAAAGCACTTTTCACATCCATTTGATAAAGTTTTATTTCATGATGTGATGCATATGCAAGGAGGATACGAATGGCTTCTAATCTTGCAACCGGTGCAAAGGTCTCTCCAAAATCCAAACCTTCAACTTGAGAGAACCCCTTTGCTACTAGTCTTGCCTTTTCCTCACAACAACGCCTTGATCATCTTGCTTGTTTCGGAACACCCACTTTGTTCAATGACTCTTGCACCTTTTGGCCGCTCTTCAAGAGTCCAAACTTCATTGCGGGTGAAGTTGTTCAACTCTTCATGCATTGCATTTATCCAATCTAGATTTTGAAGAGCTTCTTCTACCTTAGTAGGCTCAAAGCAAGAGACAAAAGAGTGATGAGCAATAAATGAAGCAAGTTTTTGTGAGCGAGTCATTACACCCTTTGATGGACTCCCTATGATGAGATCTTGTGGATGATCTTGTAGTAGAGGTGTATTTCTTCTATTGACCACTTGAGGAGGACATTGTGGAGCATCAACATCTTGTGCTTGTACCACCATTTGATCATGAGAGACATGAGTGTCTTCATTTTCTACTCTCCCATCTCTATCACCATCTTGTGGCACACTTGATGAAGAAGGTGGATCAATCACTTGTACATCATCTTCATCATCTTTAGGCTTGATGTCTCCAACCGGAATGTTCTTCATAGCCTCCCTCAATGGTTCATCACCTACATCATCAAGATTCTCATGTGCTCCTTGGGAACCGTTAGATTCATCAAATTCCACATTATATGTTTCTTCAACCAAGCCGGTGGCATGATTAAATACTCTATATGCTTTGGACTTTGATGAGTAACCAATAAGAAAACCAATATCACAACATCTTTGAAACTTCCCTAGGTGTTGGCGCTTCTTGTAGATGTAGCATTTGCAACCAAACACCCTAAAGAAAGAAACATCCGGCTTCTTCCCATTGAGCAACTCATAAGGTGTCTTGCCAAGGAACTTTTGAAGGAATAAGCGGTTTGATGCATAGCATGCGGTGTTGATAGCTTCCGCCCATAGAGCTTCGGGGGTGTTGTACTCATCAAGCATTGTTCTTGCAAGAGTGATCAATGTCCGGTTCTTTCTCTCAACTACACCATTTTGTTGAGGAGTATATGTTGCGGAGACCTCATGCTTGATCCCAACTTCATCACAATAGGCTTCTATGTTTGTGTTATCAAATTCCTTCCCATTGTCACTCTTATCTTCTTAAGCTTCACTTCAAATTCATTTTGAGCTCCCTTGGCAAACTTCTTGAAACAAGATGCAACTTCAGATTTGTCATGAAGGAAGAATACCCATGTATACCTTGAATAGTCATCAACAATCACAAGACAATAAAGATTTCCTCCCAAACTCTTGTATGTTGTTGGTCCAAATAAATCCATATGAAGGAGTTCTAGCACTCTTGCGGTTGACATGAAAGCTTTTGTTGGATGGGTATTTGCAACTTGCTTGCTGGCTTGACATGCAATACAAAGCTTGTCCTTCTCAAACTTCACATCCTTCAACCCTCTCACCAAATCATTCTTCATTAGCTTCTTGAGTGAGCTCATCCCAACATGAGCAAGTCTTCTATGCCATAGCCACCCAAGTGTTGTTTTGGTGAATAGGCATGTCTTCAAGTTTGCATCTTCGGAGGTGAAATCCACTAGATATAGGTTGTTGTATCTAAATCCTTTGAATATCACATGATCATCATCCTTCTTGGATACAACAACCTCCTTTTCAGTAAACAAGCATTGGAAGCCAAGATCATACAATTGTCCAATGGATAGCAAGTTGAAACTCAATGAAGCAACATATAGCACATTTGAGATGGAATGATCATTTGATATAGCCACTTTGCCCAATCCTTTGACCTTGCCCTTTGAGTTATCTCCAAATGTGATTCTTTCTTGTCCATCTACTTCATCTAGTGAGGTGAACATACGAGGATCACCGGTCATATGTTGTGTGCAACCACTATCAATAACCCAATGACTTCCACTAGTCTTGTAGTTCACCTACACACAAGAGATCAAGCTTTAGGAACCTAAATTTGTTGAGGGCCCTTCACCTTCTCAATAAGTGACTTTGCAACCCAAATTTTCTTAGGCCTATGTTTGTTGGGAGGTCCTAAGAACATCACTTTCATCTTTCCACTAGAATCCTTTCTAAGCATGTAGTGAGCATTGAAGGCAAAATGTCTAGCATGCTTGGGCAAGGGTTGTGGTGGTGGAGTTTGGCACTCATGAGCAAAGTGGCCTTCTTGTCCACACTCAAAACATTTCTTTGGCTTTGGCTTGGACTTATGTTGTTGTTGAGCTTGAGCCTTCTTTTCTTGGTTTGCCAAGTACCCAATGCCACTTCTATCCATCTTCATGACGGTGTTTATTAGTAGCTCACTTTGAAGATGCTTGCCTCTAGTGAACTTGCTCAATCCAATCTTAAGATGCTCTTTCTCCAACTTGAGCCTCTTGTTTTCTTCCTTGAGAGCATCATTGTTTTTCCCTTCCTTAAGCTTCTTGTTCTCATCTTTGAGCTTCTCATTCTCAAGGATCAAACCATCATCACAATAGACTTGGTGGTTTTGAGTTCTTCAAGATCTTTCTTAAGCTTTTCATTATCATTCTTGAGCTTGACAAACTCATCATAATCATCGGCTTCAACCACTTGCTTGCCCTTGCTACTAGAACTTTGCTCAATGCTCTCAATAATCAAGTCATCACATGATGTAGCTATATCAATCTTAACAACATCGTTAGTAGCATCATGTGGCTCATTGGATAAGAATTCTTGAGCAATAACAAGATTATCATGATTATCCTTAAGAGTAGTATATTCTTCTCTTAGTTTGTTGTGGCTAGTGATGAGCTCATTATGTGTCCTCTCAAGTTTATCATGTTTTTCTTTAATCTCATTCTTAGAAGATTTGAGCTCCTTGAGTTTGGATGATATAGTATCATTTGCTTCTTTAAGCTCAACACTAGCCTTTTCGTTATATCACATTTGGTTAAAAGAGAATCATTTTTAGCTTCTAGCTTTTCATTTTTAGCTCTAGTTTTTATAATGATCTTAGTGTATTGTTTTTGCAATCTAGCAAGATCATCATAAGAAGGTGATTCATATTCATCATCATCACTATCGCTATCGTCATCACTAGCATGCTCATCATCACTACTATCATCATTATTAGATGCCTTGTGGTCACCCTTGGCCATAAGGCATAGGTGTGTAGAGGATGATGGTGGTGGTGGCGGTGAAGATGATGAAGAGTCGATAACAATTGCGGCCACCTTCTCGTTGTCACTATCATCATCAGATGAGGCACTAGATGAATCAATGTCCGTGAGCCAATCACCGACAATGTATGCCTTTCCACTCTTTTTCATCTTGTGGAAGTCCTTCTTGCCATCTCTCTTCTTGTATGGCTTCTTCTTCTATTCTTTTTCTTCATTACTTGAGTCATCTTTCTTGCCCTTGTATTTGTTCTTGAACTTGTCTTTCTTGGGCTTAGTGCATTGGTGTGCTAGATGACCAAGTTCTCCATAATTGAAGCAATCCATCTCGGAGATTGGCTTCCTTCTAGAGCTAGTGAAGAACTTCTTCTTCTTGCCATCAAACTTGATGCCACTCTTGTTTAGCTTCTTTAGCATATTGGCGGTCTTTTTCACCATGAGAGCAAGACTTTCATCATCAACTTCATCATCACTTGAGCTCTCACACTCAAGTCTTGCTTTACCATTCTCTTGGCTAGCTTTGAATGCTAAGTCCTTATCTTTCTTCTCGGTAGAGGATGAGCCATCTTGTGGCGTGATGTGCATGTACATCTCATGAGCATTGATCTTTCCCAAGATTTGTGTCGGTGTAGCGGTGGAAAGATCACCTTGATGAAGCACGGTCATAATATGCCCATATTTATCAATGGGGAGGACACTCAAGATCTTTCTTACAACATCGGATGGTTGCATTTGAGTGAGTCCAAGCCCATTGACTTCCTCTACAAGAACATTCAAACATGAATACATCTCATTAGCATATTCCTTAAGAAGCATTTCAAAAGAGTTGAGCTTTTTCATGACAAGATGATAGCGTTCCCCACGCTCACTCTTAGTTCCCTCATGGAGCGCACAAACATCCAACCATAGTGCATGGGCATCTTTGTGGTTCCTCACCCGATTGAACACATCTTTACAAAGGCCTCTAAAGTTGGTGTTTCGAGCCTTTGCATTCCACTTCTCGTAATTCACTTCATCGCCTTGTAGGTGAGTAGCATCTTGAGGTTTTGGGAAGCCTTGTGAGGTGGCTCTAAGAATACCAACATCTAGACCTTCTAGATATGCCTCCATTCGAATTTTCTAATAAGGAAAATCATCTCCCTCAAAGATAGGAGGAGGTCCATCCCCATGAGACATCTTGCTCTAGGCGGTTAAGCCTAAATACATGAGCACGAGGCTCTGATACTAATTGAAAGGATCAAGATGCCCAAGAGGGGGGTGAATTGGGCTAATGACAAATTTCTTTGCAATAATCAAATCCTATGGTTAGCCCAATTAACCCTTTGTGCCTAGAAAGTATTTCTATTGATCTAATGCACAAAAGTTTAGCACCCTAAGTTCCAATCCTACTCTAGCATGACAATTCTAGGAATGCAAAAGACAAATAATGAATTGCTCAAAGTAAAAGCTTAAAGTAAAGAGAGGAGAAGGAACGCGGCGATGTTTTACCGAGGTATCGGAGAGTCGCCACTCTCCACTAGTCCTTGTTTGAGCACCTACGCAAGGGTGTAGCTCCCCCTTGATCCGTGCAAGGATCAAGTGCTCTCTATGGGTTGATTCTTTGACACTCCATCACAGTGAATCACCCACAACCGCTCACAAGTTGAGTTGGGTCACCCACAAGCTCCACCGGATGATCACCAAACTCCCAATCACCACCAAGCCATCTAGGTGATGACGATCACCAAGAGTAACAAGCACGAACTCTCACTTGACCACGACAAGCCGAATGAGAAGGGTGGATGCACACTTTGCTACTCTTGCTTCACTAATGAGGGCTCTCTTTGGGATTCTTAAATCTCAATCACTTCACTAGGACCTTGCTCTTCTTGGCACTGTCAAACATGTTTCTCAGCTATTGGAATGAGCAAAAGTACCCCCACACATGAATGTAGGTGGTATTTATTACATGGGCTGAAAAACGAACCATTATGTGCCTCTGCGGGGTGACCGGATGCTCCGATCATGTTGACCGGACGTGTCGGTCAGTTTACCCCAAACTCCAGTGTTTATAGTGTGACCGGACGCTATCTAGCGTCCGGTCAGCACTGACCGGACGCGTCCGGTCGCAATTTTCCCTTAGTGGAACATTACTGATGTCGACCGGACGCTGGACCTCAGCGTCCGGTCACTTCACTTCTCAGCGTCCGGTCACTTCTAGACAATTTTACCTTGATTAAATGAACTGATCGGACTCTGAGCCAGCGTCCGGTCACACCGGAGCCAGCGTCCGTTCAGTATTTGACCCTCCATTCACTTCCAACTTTCGATCATATGTGAATGAAGTTTGTTCCATTGGATCTAAGGACTATTTTGGAGCTACCTAGCGCTTGTTTTAGCTAGTGTGCACCACACCTAACCCACTAGACTTACCTAGGTCAAGCTACCCATCCGTACCCCCCTTAATAGTATGGCCAAAGGAGAAACAAAGTCCTAAACTACTCTAAGTGTCACTCCAACTCCAATCGACACTTAGAGCTAGTCTATCCTTAACCTTGTCGTCCATCCTTTGAAAATTGAAACGATTTCCATCATAGGAGCATGACCATCATGATAGCCCAATCGATCTCTATTACCGTGACCTAACTTAATTGCCTCTACAAAACACACGTTAGTCACAGTAATCACGTATTATCATTAATCACCAAAACCCAACTAGGGGCCTAGATGCTTTCAGTACCAGCATGCATCATTGAGTTATATTATACCTAAAACTAAAGCTAACATATTAGAGCCTATCAAGGGCCTTGAGGTACTTCTGCTTGCGGATGTCAAAGAAGATCATCATGGAGTAGCGGTTGTCCTCCAGCTTGGTGAAGCCATTGAGGTACCTCTCCACCTTGTCCCACTCGCCGCCCTGCATGAGGTCCTTGAAGTGCTTCATGTTGAAGTAGAAGCCCGACTCCTGCTCCAGCCTGCACGGGCAACCGCAAAAAAGCATCAGAAATCCTAGCTCACCCAGCAAAGCAAGGCTCTAAAAACCCCATTCATGATCATGGTGAGTACTCACTTGTGCACCATCTCCTTGAACTTCTCCTCATCGAGGAACTGCAGGAACTGGAAATGCCAGGGGCAAAAAGAAGGTAGATGGTAACTGCTAATGGGAGGAGCAGCCAAGCACTTACAAATAGAAGAAGACAAATGCTAATCATGATTCCTCCTATAACAATGTGATGCCACCATCAAGCAATGCTTGGAATGCTGGAGATGGAATTGGAAGACCAAATGCCAAGTCTAATGCAGGATTCAGTTGGGGTGAGAAAGATAAGATGGAGTCTGATGAGCATCTGAAAGTCCCAAAAGAATCAGACACATGGAATACAGGGAAATCAAATGAAAGTCCATGGGATAACACTGATGCACTACAGGATTCCTGGGTTAATAGTGCAAAAGCACAAGAACTATATATATTTCACCTGGAGCAAAAGAACAAGAGCAAAAGAACTCAACAAGTGGCTCAGATTTACCCATTATCAGCATGACAACTGCAACTTAATTTCACCTGGAGCTTAATTTAATTCTCTCTCTCTAATGGGAATTGAACAGGCCACAGAACTGGTTGCTTGTACTGGTACAAGCCATCCTAGTTAAGCAGCAAACAAAACAAAATATCCCAAGTACCAGCTCATAAGGTGCTAAAGTGTAGAAGTTCTCTAATGGAAACTTGATTCATCATAGCCACTCAAGCGTAGTACAAAACAAAAAAGTCACAAGGTATGTGAATGGGAGGCAGGCAAGCGTTGCTCCAACATGCAGGGGTGTGACCTCAAGGACGCATCCCTCCCAGACCCCAGCGGCCTGAACCCAACATCCATGCGCTGGAAAAATAGCAAAGTGCAGATAAATAATTATCAGCATCATGGTAGCACTTCTTATTTCACTCCTCTCATGAAAAATAGTAGTCAGTACCACTCAAAACTAAATACATAGTAGTACATTCAGAAGAGTTATCTTAATTTCTAAAATATGAGGTTGGGACGAGCTCGCCTCACCTATGCTAAAACATATATAACAAACGTCAGCCCAGTCATAGAAAATACACCAGAGATGCACTATAAGGGATTCTTTAAGGTAATCACTACAGCATCCAAATACACGCTCCATCAGAAACTATGATTCGACTGGAGGTGCATGCTTATGCTTGCTGCTGAACAGTTAAAAGATATGCATGGGAGGGAGAAAGACCTGGTCGACTATGGACAGCTAATAAACAGGAAAGCAGTATCATGGCTAAATAAACCAGTATCACATATGTATGAGTATGCTACACTCACTCATTACCATTCATACAAAGATTGATCAACAATATAGACAAAAAGATTGAACTAATAAGATAAATTGTTGCATTATTATTGGGCTCATACAACCACAGTTTAATCAACAATAAAATAAATTGTTGCCAGCCAACACATTTACAATATAGACATTGGCATGCCGGGACCTTAATTAGGCAAAAAGATTGAACTAATAAGAGATGCAATTATTAAACAATGATTGGGCAATGGAATTTAAAAATCCCCCCTACAGTTCGAGTTACACTTTACCTGCACACCAAACTAAAATTTAATGATAAAAAATAGTACATTGCTTCTGTACCAGCAAAGAGAACACAATTCATCCAACCAAAGTGCTGCAACCTAACAATGAGGAGCACAAGTGAGCTGAGCTGCTGCTGTTGGGATGGATCAGTAGAGAAGGGAGGGGGGAGATGAGAGTAGAGCATTGTGATTGATAGGGATGTACAGGTGAAGAGGACTACCAGAAACCACCTGGATCCATTGGAGGCTGCCATAGTCGCCGTCCACCTTGATAGATTCAGCCGTGGTTGTCGAATCCCACACTCTCCTGTATGTCACCGCCCCTCGAGCCGCCTAGGTAGCGCGCACTACCTCCACCACCACCCATGCCGTGGCGCTGGATCCGGAGGAGGGAGGGAGGGAGGCGGCGGGACCGGATCCAGAGGGGAGGGGCGGCGCGGTGGTCGGATCTAGAGAAATCCGAGAGGGAGGGAGGGAGGGAGGGAGGGAGGCGGCGGGGCTGGATCCAAAGGGGAGGGGCGGCACGGCGGTCGGATCCAGGGAGAGAGAGGGGGGCGGTGCGGCGGCCGGATCCGGGGAGAGAGAGGGGGGTGGCGGGGAAGGAGAGGGAGGGGCCGGCCACCGGGGAAGAGAGGGCGGCGCCGGAGAAGGAGAGGGAGAGGCCAGCGCCGGGGAAGAGAGGGAGGGGAGGGGCCGGCTGCCGGCGGGATTCGGGGAGAGAGCGAGCTAGAGGGAGGGAGCGAGCTGGGGTGAAGGGAGGAGGGAGGGAGCGAGCTAGGGCGATGTAACACCTCGGGTGTTTAAATACCAAAACCTGACATATCATCATATGCATTACAAAGCATTTGGCATTTGGTGAAAACTTTGAGATGCATACACTAAAACAAGTTTATATTTATGTGGTATGTGTTGAATTGTATTGTTTGAATCATGTCAAAATTTGGTTTGGATTTGAATTTTCCAGAAAACCCTGATTTTCAGTATTTAAACCCTACCCTAAAAATCCATTTCAAAATCTAAGCATATTTTGGGGTTGAGCCCAAAATAAAAAGTGTAGAGATTGTCAAGTTATACAAAGTTTATTTTTGGAGTTTTTTAAGTTGTTTAGAAAAATTTGGAGTAATTCAAAAAGGCGTAATTCGTTAAATTTCCCTATTCAAATTCAAAAGTTCATTTCAAAATCTAGACCGAATTAGGAGATGGTTATAAAAGCAAAGTTGTAGAACTTTTGATTTTGAACAACTTTTGTTTTTGGAGATTTTTGAGTTGTTATGAAAATTTGAGAGTAATTTGTGAATTTTGGTGAATGGCAAACTTGTAAATACTGTGAACAGTGTTCACCGCCGTAGCTACACCGCCGGCGACCTTCGGTTCGCTTCCAGACGCGCGCGTGGACGTCCTTGGCTTCGCGCTGGCACGGGAAAGGCTCCTGCGTGGCTTCCTTGCACTTCTAGCCGCTCCTTAAGGCCTAAGCCATCGCCGTTCTTCGCCGTTTCCCTTCCTCTGTTTTCCCGGCGCCGTTGCCATAGCTCCGTTGAGCTTTTGCCATCGAACCAGTGCCCGCGCCATCGCAGCAAAGCATGTCCTAGCTCCGCTAGTTCCTTGCGCGTCCAGCAAACCAGTCCTTGTGGCTTGTCTTCACCGGAAACTCGTGGTGCGCGCTCTTCTTCCTCGTGGCTGGCAGCGTCCCCGTCGCGAGCGCTTCGCCGTGGCCAGCGTGTTATGGTGATCCTCTACCCCTGGTGAGTCTTGTTTCAGCTTTGCCACGATGTTGTAGTCCTCCATGACCCATTGATTTCTCATTTTGACCACCACAGCTCCCGGAACATCGCCACCGACGACGATCTGCTCCGCCGTGCTTGCTCGGAACATCGACCCACCTCTCCGTTGCTCATCTGACCTTGCTCATTGCTCAGTCGTGTTCGGAGTGAGGTGCTGAACCCTTCTATACTAAGATTTTAACCTCTACCGTGCTTGCATCGCTGGCGTAGCGCTGCCGTGCCGTTGTACTCGCCATGGCCGGCGTAGTGCTCGGTCCAGTCCATAGCTAGTCCCGTTTGTGCCCTAGATCGATGCGCCTAGTCGAGGGGAGTGTTTTGGTGCTTTGGCCGTCGCCGTTGGTCTCGCCGTCGTCGAGATATCGCCAGTCAGCGCCGTCGTTGCCATGGTCAGCGCGCGAGGTTAGGGATGACAGGTGGGGTCGGGTTGTCAGCCACTCAGCGTTCAAATGGATTTTTCTATTTTCAGATTTGAATGAATAGTGTCTGTTTTTGTTATTTTTGTGTAGATTTATTTAGAGCTCCAAAAATTATGAAAATTTTTGTGTGACTTCTCTGTGATATATAGTATTTAAGAAAAATATGAAATAATTTTTTCAGTACTTTTTGAATGTGATAAAAATTGCTCAATTTATTAATAAATGGATTTCCATGATTTTTCTAGGCTTATTTAATTGTCCAAAAATTATGAAATTTGTTTTGCCACTTACTTATCATGTAATAAACATATACTAAACTTTTGAGCTCAATTAGAATAAGTTGATTTCTTTCATAATTTTGAATTAAATAATTAATTCATAAAAGTAAATAGTAACCTTTAATGATTTAGGTTTTGTTTGAAATTTTGATTGAGTGATGACCTTGGGTCATTTGTTGATAATGATTCTTGGCCATTGATGTATGTGTTATGAAAAAGATTTAGTTTGTTTGGCTTGCAACTGTACCGCGAAGGAAAGTTGTATTCAAATTGTTAAATTTTACATCCATCATCGAGCATCATGTTTCGTATTCCGCATCATGTTAAACATGGCATTGTTATTACGTGTAGTGAACGAAGGTGAACACGTGGTAGTTAATCAAGTTGTTGAGGAGGTTAATCCGTCTGTTGAGGTCGGATCGAATACTTGTGAAACGTCGCAGGAACCAAACTTTTCCGTCAACGAAGGCAAGCCCCGGATGCATACAACCCTACCTTGTATTTTACAAATTGATTTCACTTTTGCTTCTCTTTACTGCATTAAGTGATTAGGAGTCAAGTGAAAAACAAATTGGTGCATTACCAACCTTGTTATTCCATATTTATCATATTACTAGTTTTAAATTCATATATGCCTAGTTTTGCTTAGCTATGCTTAGAACGATGAAGGTCGAGTGATTACCTGTCACCTGCGAACTTTAAATGGAACTTTGATTAACTTATGTTATCATGTGATATGGGGATATGGAGTAATAAATCTAGACCGGGCGGACTCGGTGTGTGTGAGCCATAAGACATGGAGGTCTTGTGAGCGGGTTCTTTCCGCCTGTGTCGATTAAGGCACGTCCGTTGTTGAACTGTGTGCGGTGAGACTTTGTAGTACTAACCACATACTCTGGTAAGCCTGAACTTGGCGATTCTATTACGAGAATGGCTACTCGTGCACTGGGAGTGGAGAGATGGCGGGAATAGCGTGTACCCACGTGGCAATGGGCTGGATTAGTGGAGTACTGTATTCTCGGGTGGCGCGGACCCGTTCTTGCTTTAGAGGATCCGAGAGTAGGTTGATATATGTAGGTCGGGGACTTGCATATGTCGTGTGGTCTGGAATTCCTAGCTGGGTTTAATCGGTTCGAATCGTCGTTGCTCCTCGGTTATGGAGACTCACTTCTCTGTTCATCATCGTAGTATTAATAACTGGAACTCTAATAAGGCTTGTGAAATTGTTGGATATGAAGTTTCATGATCTCAACATGGATCGTGTCAGCTTTGTATATGATTTTATGAAGTTTTCTATATAAAGAATTTTGTTAAAGAGCTTTTACGCAAAAGAACTTTGATTATTGTTAAAGCCATACCTTGAATCCCATGAGCCGGCATTCCTGAGTTCTATCAGTTTTATTTTGGTTAAGTCTTGTTGAGTACTTTTGTACTCAGGGTTCGTTGACCCCTTGTTGCAAGTGAGCCTCATGAGCAGATCTGTTTTGGATCGTGCTGCATGACTATCGTTCGTTCTGACGATGAGAAGTAAATGTGTGATCCTTGGGCAGGATGTTTATTTTGTGTGTTATGGATATGTTAATTATGCCACTCCACTACTACTTTGGTTTGTAATAATTATCGAACTTAGTTTGTAAGGTTTGAAACAACTGGTTTGTAAACTATGTTATCATAAGACTTCCGCTGTTTTTACTCTGGTGTAGATATTTGAATAAATGTTGTAATACTGCAATGACTCTGTAACGTGATCCTGCTCGGAAATCGTAGATGATTCGGGGTTCCCTAAGGACACCCGATAGTCTTTTTAAGTTATTGGAAACATATGCATAAATGTCAAAGGTCGTCGGACAGTGACAGGTGCATGTGGGCCCTATAACTTAGGAGGTTCTACCACAGAATGGTAGCAGAGTGATCGTTGCAAGGTTTTTGTTGTATTGTTTTACAAAAACTTCAAATTGATTTGGGATGACTAAATTTAACTTGATAATTTGGTTCAAATTGCTTCTGACTTATCTTATTTCTTTCTCCCTATTCCGTGTTTGATTAAAAAGGTTTTGTGTGATGGAGTAGTAATATTACTATGCCCTATATAAAAATAAATGTTGTTAATGTGCATTATAAATTTTGATGTTTTTGGTTCATAAGAACGATTCATGCATCATTATTAATTCACTCGTTACTTCCTTCACCTCTTAGTCTGGAGTTAAGTAGTGAGACTAGTTTGAGTAATGTAATCCATCATAGCGGCTCTTTAGGCTTTGATCAAATGGTCTTACTTGGATTAAATTGGTTTCCTACAGTATGGCTCGTGCCAAGATGACACCCCATAAGTCCACTGGACCCAAAGGAGTTCCTCGTCACCAACTTGCCCCTAGGAATGATGGTGCTAGCAGTAGCAGCTCTAGGCCTGATCCCCAAGCAGAGATACAGAGGATTTCTGTAGAGTTAGCACAAGCTACTAGAGATAGGGCTTTGGATGCTATACAGGTAGGAGAATTATAGGATCAATTGAGGCGTCTCACTACCGCACACAGGAACTGTGAAAGCATGTTAGTTCGTACAGTGGAGGGACGAAATGAAGCTTGGCATAGGGAAAATGTAGCTAGAGCTAGAACTCATGAGCTAGAATTCTATGTAGAAGATTTAGAAGAACATAATACTTATCTGCATGAGGAAGTTCATAGGCTTAGTAATCTGCTAAATCCCAATCATGAGCCCCAAGCTGATGCCATGGACCCCAGTGTCATCCTTGCCGATGATAATGAATCGGAAGAGGAAGAAGAAGAAGATCTTGAAGAATTAGTAATGATCAATGAAAGTGATGATGAAGGCGGTAATAATTCCGGAATGGATACCGAGCCTGAAGTTTGAAGTAATCACGGAAAAGAGTAGAGTTGTATAATAGTTAGTTATAGTTAAGCTAGGTATCTTTGTTTTAGTACTTACAGGTTTTGGTGTTTATATTAGTAAACCCTATGTAATGTGTCTGGAGTAAGCTTTTGTGCAATCTAATAAAGGCTTGTGAATAAAGTTTGGTTTGTCATGAGTAGATGCGTCGTACGCGGGGTTCGTATGTTCCTGGAACTTCACAAGATGAGGATGGTATTCCAGATCTGCCACCAGTTCCAACAAATCTAGCTGATGCTATAACCGCACTTGTCAATGTGACAGCTGAAAATTCCCGTTTGCTTCATGAGATCGCTCTAAGTAATCAGAATCAGATGCAAGGAAACCATGGTCGTCACCATAACAGACAGGAGGCTACATATGTTGATTTTACAGACACAAGACGACCAGTGTTCACCAAGGCAGATGAACCATTGGAGGCTGATGACTGTCTTCGAACCATGGAGCAGAAATTTGACCTTATTCCCTGCACGGAATATCAGAAACCTATGTTTGCCGCCCAGCAACTTAGAGGTGCAGCAAGTGCTTGGTGGGCGAACTTAGTGGCTATGCAACCAGCTGGCATTCCAATAACTTGGGCTAAGTTTCGTACTGCCTTCAGAGCCCATTATATCCCTGAAGGAGTGATGGCAATGAAGTTAGATGAATTCCTTGCTTTGAAGCAAGGAGATCAAACTGTGATGCAGTATGTGGGAAGATTTAATCACCTATCCCAATATGCATCAGAACATGTCAATACTGATGCAAAGAAGAAGAGGTGGTTTATGAGAGGTTTGAATACCAAGCTGCAAACAATGATGACAACTTGCACCAATGTCACTTACCATGAGGCCGTAAATATTGCAATTGCTTCAGAGTCAAAGTATCGACAGCATAAGGAGCTCAAAAAGAAAAAGAGTATGCCGTCCGAATCTTTTGGGGGAAATCAGAAGAGGCAGAGGGTGATTTATCATCCAATACATCATAATCGTCCTCCTTACCGTCCGCCATAGTCTCAAGCCGGGCAACAGTCAAATGTCCGTCCTGCTATAACCTATCCGAACTCATAGTCAACCAATGCTCCTGGTGGTAATGCTCCAACATCCCAGGGTCACAACTATCCGTGTTACAATTATGGAAGGACTGGTCATTTCTCCAGGGAATGTCCATATCCTAGGCAGGCTAATCAAAATTATCAGAAGGCTTCTGCCAATCAACAACAGGGTCAGGCACCAAACAAGAACCCCAATCAGAATGTTCAGAAGGGCAAAGATGAGAGGAAGATAGGACGGGTGTTCTATATTCAAGCTAGAGAAATTCTAGAAGGGGAGCCAGTGATGATGGGTATGTTTCCTGTTGCCAATCACCCTGCAGTTATACTTTTTGATTCTGGCGCATTGCATTCATTCATCAATAGAACATTGTCGTGAAGCATGAAATTTCAATTGGGACAACGAAGGAAAGTTTCTTTATACAGTCGCTCGGGGGACGTCTGTGTACTAAGGAAATGGTATACCAAGTGCCCGTAAACCTGGGTGGGCATATTTTTCCCACTACCATGAGTATCCTTAAGGATCAGGATATAGATGTAATCTTAGGAATGCATTGGATGTATCAGCATAAGGCTGTTATTGATGCTTTGAATAGAACATTAAGAGTAAGTTTGCCTAATAGTAATTCTCAACTTCTCATCCAACTTCCAACCCTAAGAAGATCAGTGGGCAAGATTTGTGCAACTGTTGTCAAAGAGATTAGAGATATTCCGGTAGTGTGTGAGTTTCCAGATGTGTTTCCAGAAGATTTACCCGGTCTACCACCTGATAGGGATGTACAGTTTAACATAGAGTTGCAACCTAGAACAGCTCCGATTTCTCAGAGAGCTTATAGGATGCCACCTAAGGAATTGGCCGAGTTGAAGACTCAGTTACAAGAATTGATTGAGAAAGGATTTATTCAACCTAGTTCATCACCTTGGGGATGTCCGGCAATATTTGTGAAAAAGAAAGATGAGACCCTAAGGTTATGTGTTGACTATCGTCCGTTGAATGAAGTAACCATCAAGAATAAGTATCCCTTACCTCGGATAGATTTGCTTTTTGATCAATTGGCCAGAGCTAAAATTTTCTCCAAGATAGATTTGAGGTCAGGATATCACCAAATCAAGATAAAGCCGGAAGATATTCCCAAAACGGCATTTACCACAAGATATGGATTATATGAATACTTGGTAATGTCTTTTGGTTTGACAAATGCTCCTGCTCATTTCATGTATCTGATGAACTCAGTATTCATGCCTGAGCTAGACAAGTTTGTAGTGGTGTTTATTGATGACATTTTAGTATATTCTAAGAATAAGAAAGAACATGCGGAACATCTCAGAATTGTTCTGACCCATTTGAGAGAACATCAACTATATGCCAAGTTCAGCAAGTGTGATTTTTGGCTTAAGGAAGTACAATTTCTTGGACATGTCTTGTCAGCCAAAGGAGTTGCAGTTGATCTCGACAAAGTGAAGGATGTGCTTGATTGGAAACCGCCAACCACAGTTCATCAAGTTCGGAGTTTTCTGGGATTGGCAGGGTATTACCGTCGGTTTATTCCAGATTTCTCTAAAATATCAAAGTCCATAACTGAATTGTTGAAGAACCAAGTTAAGTTTGTCTGGTCATCTGATTGTGAAGAGGCTTTCCAGACCTTGAAAAGACTGTTGACTACTGCACCAGTATTAGCCCAACCTGATATTGAGAAGCCGTTTGATGTGTATTGTGATGCTTCAGGTATTGGTGTTGGATGTGTGTTGATGCAAGAAGGCCGAGTCATTGCCTATGCGTCCAGGCAACTTAAGCAACATGAAGAACACTATTTGACTCATGATCTGGAGTTAGCAGCTGTGGTTCATGCTCTAAAGATTTGGCGGCATTACCTGCTTGGTAATATGTGCCATATGTATACAGACCACAAGAGCTTAAAGTATATCTTTACTCAGTCAGAATTGAACATGCGACAAAGAAGGTGGTTAGAACTGATTAAGGATTATGATTTGGAAGTACACTATCACCCGGGTAAAGCAAATGTGGTTGCAGATGCCCTTAGTCGCAAAAGTTATTGCAATTATCTAGCAGTGAGAACAATGGGTTTGACACTATGTCAAGAAATGGAGAAGTTGAATGTAGAAGTAATTCAACAAGGTAGTTTGACCAACATAATTGTTGAAGCCACTATTTGAGATCAAGTTATTGTTGCTCAGAAGGAAAACAAGGGTATAGCCCATATCAAGGAAAGAGTCAAGAATGGAAAAGCAGAATACTTCAGCATAGATGATGAAGATGTGTTATGGTTCAAGGATCGCCTGATAGTACCAAAAGTTCCTGAGTTGCGGTAGTCAATTCTAGATGAGGCACATGCTACTAGGTTATCTATCCATCTGGGAAGCAACAAGATGTACCATGACTTGAAGTAAAGATTCTGGTGGACTAAAATGAAAATAGTGATTGCTAGATATATAGCAAAGTGTGATACCTGTCAAAAGGTGAAAGCTATACATTTGAGGTCTGCTGGTGAATTACAACCATTACCTATTCCATCTTGGAAATGGGAGGACATAAGTATGGATTTTATTGTTGGTCTACCCAAGACATCAAAGGGATTTGATTCAGTATGGGTTATTGTAGATCGACTAACCAAATCGGCACATTTTCTTCCAGTCCAGAATACATATCCTACTATACAGTATGCCAAGATGTATTTAGAGCGAATTGTGAGTCTACATGGAGTACCCAAGACTATTGTGTCAAATAGGGGTACACAGTTTGTCTCCAACTTTTGGAAACAATTGCATTCTTCATTGGGTACCAAACTTCTGTATAGTATAGCTTATCATCCACAGACTGATGGACAGACTAAAAGAGTCAATCAAGTACTTGAAGATATGTTAAGATGTTGTGTCCTTAACTATTCCAATAAGTGGGATGAGTGCTTACCTTTGGCCGAGTTCTCATACAACAATAGTTATCAGGAAAGCATTAGAATGGCTCCATTTGAAGCACTCTATGGTTGTAGATGCAGAACATCGTTGAGTTGGTCTGAGCCTGGAGAAAGAAGATTCTTTGGAGTTGACCTTGTGAAAGAAACAGAAGACAAGGTTAGGCAAATACAGAGTAATTTGAAAATAGCTTAGTCCCGCCAAAAGAGTTATGCGAATAGAAGACGGAGACCATTGGTATTTAACAAAGGAGATTTTGTATATTTGAAAGTATCACTAATGAAGGGAGTTAACCGTTTTGGTGTTAAAGGAAAGTTGGCACCCCGATACATTGGACCATATCAAATTTTGGAGAGGTATGGAAAAGTGGCATATCGCTTGAAATTACCTGAACATCTCGCAGCTGTGCATGATGTGTTCCATGTTTCTCAATTGAAGAAGTGTCTCCGAGTGCCTGAACGGAATGTTGAAGTTGAAGGAATGGAACTAGAATCGGATTTAACTTATTCCGAATATCCTATCCGAGTGTTAGATCAGAAAGATCGTGTTACTCGAAGATGGACAATCAAGTTCTATAAAATACAATGGAATCAACATTCAGAAGAGGAAGCTACTTGGGAATCAGAAGATTACTTGTTAGAAAAGTTTCCAGAGTTTCTAGCGTCTATATAGAATAGAGTAATGTTAGTTGAGCTCGGTTGCTACAAATTGTGTTTTGTAAAAGGAACCTCAGCTGTTTTATGGACAAGTTCTGGATGTTTTTGGATTGACACATTTCCTTTTCCATTACTTACTCTATGGCTTTGAATCTCGGGGTGAGATTTCTTTTAGGGGGAAGGATTGTAACACCTCGGGTGTTTAAATACTAAAACCTGACATATCATCATATGCATTACAAAGCATTTGGCATTTGGTGAAAACTTTGAGATGCATACACTAAAACAAGTTTATATTTATGTGGTATGTGTTGAATTGTATTGTTTGAATCATGTCAAAATTTGGTTTGGATTTGAATTTTCCAGAAAACCCTGATTTTCAGTATTTAAACCCTACCAAATCCATTTCAAAATCTAAGCATATTTTGCAGTTGAGCCCAAAAGCAAAAGTGTAGAGCTTGTCAAGTTATACAAAGTTTATTTTTGGAGTTTTTTCAAGTTGTTTAGAAAAATTTGGAGTAATTCAAAAAGGCGTAATTCGTTAAATTTCCCTATTCAAATTCAAAAGTTCATTTCAAAATCTAGACCGAATTAGGAGATGGTTATAAAAGCAAAGTTGTAGAACTTTTGATTTTGAACAACTTTTGTTTTTGGAGATTTTTGAGTTGTTATGAAAATTTGAGAGTAATTTGTGAATTTTGGCGAATGGCAAACTTGTAAATACTATGAACAGTGTTCACCGCCGTAGCTACACCGCCGACGACCTTCGGTTCGCTTCCAGACGCGCGCATGGACGTCCTTGGCTTCGCGCTGGCGCGGGAAAGGCTCCTGCGTGGCTTCCTTGCGCTTCTGTCCGCTCCTTAAGGCCTAAGCCATCGCCGTTCTTCGCCGTTTCCCTTCCTCTATTTTCCCGGCGCCGTTGCCATAGCTCCGTTGAGCTTTTGCCGTCGAACCAGCGCCCGCGCCATTGCAGAAAAGCGTGTCCCAGCTCCGCTAGTTCCTTGCACGTCCAGCAAACCAGTCCTTGTGGCTTGTCTTCACCGGAAACTCGCGGTGCGCGCTCTTCTTCCTCGCGGCCGGCAGCATCCCCGTCGCGAGCGCTTCGCCGTGGCCAGCGTGTTACGGTGATCCTCTACCCCTGCTGAGTCTTGTTTTAGCTTCGCCATGATGCTGTAGTCCTCCATGACCTATTGATTTCTCATTTTGACCACCACAGCTCCCGGAACATCGCCACCGACGACGATCTGCTCCGCCGTGCTTGCTCGGAACGTCGACCCACCTCTCCGTTGCTCCTCTGACCCTACTCGTTGCTCAGTCGTGTTCGGGGTGAGGTGCTGAACCCTTCTGTACTAAGCTTTTAACCTCTACCGTGCTTGCATCGCCGGCGTAGTGCTGTCGTGCCGTTGTGCCCGCCATGGCCGGCGTAGTGCTCGGTCCAGTCCATAGCTAGTCCCGTTTGTGCCCTAGATCGATGCGCCTAGTCGAGGGGAGTGTTTTGGTGCTTTGGCCGTCGCCGTTGGTCTCACCGTCGTCGAGATATCGCCGGTCAGCACCGTCATTGCCGTGGTCAGCACGCGAGGTTAGGGATGACAGGTGGGGTCGGGTTGTCAGTGACTCAGCGTTCAAATGGACTTTTCTATTTTCAGATTTGAATGAATAGTGTCTGTTTTTGTTATTTTTGTGTAGATTTATTTAGAGCTCCAAAAATTATGAAAATTTTTGTGTGACTTCTCTGTGATGTATAGTATTTAAGAAAAATATGAAATAATGTTTTTCAGTACTTTTTGAACATGATAAAAATTGCTCAATTTATTAATAAAAGGATTTCCATGATTTTCTAGGCTTATTTAATTGTCTAAAAATTATGAAATTTATTTTGCCACTTACTTATCATGTAATAAACATATACTAAAATTTTGAGCTCAATTAGAATAAGTTGATTTCTTTCATAATTTTGAATTAAATAATTAATTCATAAAAGCAAATAGTAACCTTTAATGATTTAGGTTTTGTTTGAAATTTTGATTGATGATGACCTTGGGTCATTTGTTGATAATGATTCTTGGCCATTGATGTATGTGTTACGAAAAAGATTTAGTTTGTTTGGCTTGCAACTGTACCGCGAAGGAAAGTTGTATTCAAATTGTTAAATTTTGCATCCATCATCGAGCATCATGTTTCGTATTCCGCATCATGTTAAACATGGCATTGTTATTACGTGTAGTGAACGAAGGTGAACACGTGGTAGTTAATCAAGTTGTTGAGGAGGTTAATCCGTCTGTTGAGGTCGGATCGAATACTTGTGAAACGTCGCAGGAACCAGACTTTTCCGTCAACGAAGGCAAGCCCCGGATGCATACAACCCTACCTTGTATT